>NC_134692.1:30226184-30528267 GCF_050947455.1 Rhinoderma darwinii
AAAAAAAACGCCTCTGCCTCCCATTAAAATCAATGGGAGGCATGTTCGGCCGTTTTTTGGTGCGTTTTCCGACGCGGTTTCTGCTTCAAAAACTGTGTCAAAAAAACCTCTGTGTGAACTGGCCCTTAAAATCAAATGATCACTATGGCGGCCATGGTAAGTATGATTTATTTATCAATCATCTATACAGAAGGCTTTATGTATAGGATCTGTCCAAAGCTCCCATAGCCATCTATGCATGTATCCAACACATGTCATATTTAGTGCTGCCTATATGGGAAGTGGAATGTTAAAAAATAGTCGCCTTTAGATGTGGGCTCTGAGACCAAATTTTTTCACAGTACATATTAGACGTCCATATACTGTAGAACTCATTAACGCTGAAGGAAGGAAGCTTGTGATTTTTAATAATGCAAAAATCATAAAAGTTCTTGAGATAGGTGTGCATCCCAGAGCTGATGCTCGCATCTATCAGACATTCATGGCATATCCCGCGGCTATGCCATAATTGTTTAAAGGGAATGTTTAATCAGAAAATGACCTATTCTTTAAATCAAGTTATTATGTTAAACATATTTTTGAAGATGTTTTTGTGTTTTTTTTTAATTATATCATTATATATATAAAAAAAAAATAATCCTAAAATCTTGCAGTTTTAACTGTGACAACTGGGCCTCATAATAGACTGACTCTTTCTGTTCTTTAGAGATTACTTCTCAGCAGTCATCTCATTAGCATCATCACAGGCAGGACTACACTGACAGGTAACATCTATAAATAACACAGGATCCACCATTCATAATATACTGACCCTTCCTGTTCGGCATAGATCAATTCTCAGCAGTCATCTCATTAACATCACAGACAGGAAAATCAAAATCACTGACAGGTAACACCTATATATAGATATCACAGGATCCACCATTCATAATATACTGCCCCTTCCTGTACTGTAGAGATCACTTCTCATCAGTCATCTCATTAACATCACAGACAGGAAAATCACTGACAGGTAACACCTATATATAGATATAACAGGATCCACCATTCATAATATACTGCCCCTTCCTGTACTGTAGAGCTCACTTCTCATCAGTCATCTCATTAGCATCGCGGGCAGAATTACACTGACAGGTAACACCTATATATAGATAACACAGCATCCACCATTAATAATAGACTGACCCTTCCTGATCTGTAGAGATCACTTCTCAGCAGTCATCTCATTATCATCACAGGCAGGATTACAATGAAAGCTAACAACTCTATACGTAGATAACACAGGATCAACCTTTCACAATAGACAGACCTTTCCTGTTCTGTAGGGATCACTTCACAGCAGCCATCTCATTATCATCACAGGAAGGATTACACTGACAGGTAACACCTCTATATAGATGACACAGGATCCACCACTGACAATAGGTGATGGACACAGCTCCCCTTCTCCCCCTCACTGCACAATGACCTCTGCAGAGGACACAGAGCATGCCTAGAACACTCACCCATAGAAGTCAATGGGTCAGCTCCAGACTATTGCGGGTTTTAATTACCAAATAAAATATAGGTGATACATTCCCTTTAAGGTGGAAATAACTTTTTAAGTATTTCTTCTGTGCACTAGGATAACTCCCTAAGTTAATACTGTAAATATACATGCACAGTGGCGTAACTACCGCCGTAGCAGCTGCTACGGGGCCCCCACCATGGCCAGAGGCTCCGCTAGCAGCCGCTACGGCTGCTACAGCGCGACGCTACTGAACACTACGGCAGAGCAGGGAGGTATCTCTCCGCTCTGCCATTAAACAAAAGACATGTATCCCCTATCCATAGGATAGGGGATACATGTGTGATCGCTGGCATTGATAGGGAAAACGGGGGACTGAAAGTCACCTGAAGTTCTCCATCACAAACCTCGGACTTCCGGGGTCTGTGTCGGCAGCTCCGTATAAATGAATGAAGCGCCGGTCGCGTTTGTGCGCATGCGTGACCAGCGCTCCTTTCATTTTTATTGAGCTGCGCAGACGCCGGAAGTCAGAGGTTAGTCATGGAGAACTTGGGGGACTTTCAGTCACCCGTTCTCCCTATCAGTGCCAGCGATCACACATGTAACCCCTATCCTGTGGATAGGGGTTGCATGGCGTTACCTACAGGGGGGGGGACTCTGCATGCCGTTACCTACAGGGGGGGGACTCTGCATGCCGTTACCTACAAGGGGGGGACTCTGCATGCCGTTACCTACAGGGGGCGGGGACTGTGCATGCCGTTACCTACAGGGGGCGGGGACTCTGCATGCCGTTACCTACAGGGGGGGACTCTGCATGCCGTTACCTACAGGGGGGGGACTCTGCATGGTGTTACCTACAGGGGGGGACTCTGCATGGCGTTACCTACAGGGGGGCGGGGACTCTGCATGGCCTTACCTACAGGGGGGGGGGACTCTGCATGGCCTTACCTACAGGGAGGGACTCTGCATGGCCTTACCTACGGGGGGGGGGACTCTGCATGGCGTTACCTACAGGGGGGGACTCTGCATGGCATTACCTACAGGGGGGACTCTGCATGGCGTTACCTACAGGGGGGACTGTGCATGGCATTACCTACAGGGGGCGGGGACTCTGCATGGCGTTACCTACAGGGGGACTCTGCATGGTGTTACCTACAGGGGGGGGACTCTGCATGGCGTTACCTACAGAGGGGGGGACTCTGCATGGGTTACCTACAGGGGGGGGACTCTGCATGGCGTTACCTACAGGGGGGGACTCTGCATGCCGTAACCTACAGGGGGGACTCTGCATGGCGTTACCTACAGGGGGGGACTCTGTATGGCGTTACCTACAGTGGGGGACTCTGTATGGCGTTACCTACAGGGGGGACTCTGTATGGCGTTACCTACAGGGGGGACTCTGTATGGCGTTACCTACAGGGGGGACTCTGTATGGCGTTACCTACAGGGGGGACTCTGTATGGCGTTACCTACAGGGGGGACTCTGTATGGCGTTACCTACAGGGGGGGACTCTGTATGGCGTTACCTACAGGGGGGACTCTGTATGGCGTTACCTACAGGGGGGGACTCTATGGCGTTACCTACAGGGGGGAACTCTGCATGGCGTTACCTACAGGGGGGGGACTCTGCATGGCGTTACCTACAGGGGGGACTCTGTATGGCGTTACTTACAGGGGAGGACCCTGTATGGCGTTACCTACAGCGGGGACTCTGTATGGCGTTACCTACAGGGGGGGACTCTGTATGGCGTTACCTACAGGGGGGACTCTGTATGGCGTTACCTACAGGGGGGGACTCTGTATGGCGTTACCTACAGGGGGGGACTCTGTATGGCGTTACCTACAGGGGGGGACTCTGTATGGCGTTACCTACAGGGGGGGACTCTGTATGGCGTTACCTACAGGGGGGGACTCTGTATGGCGTTACCTACAGGGGGGGACTCTGTATGGCGTTACCTACAGGGGGGGACTCTGTATGGCATTACCTACAGGGGGGGACTCTGTATGGCGTTATCTACAGGGGGACTTTATGGTGTTATCTACAGGGGGGCTGTAAAAAAGGCACTATCTACAAGGGGGGGGGGTTGTGTGACACCCAGGGGAGGGGGCCCCAGTCAAAAGTTTGCTATGGGGCCCAGTCTTTCCTAGTTACGCCCCTGTACATGCAGTCCTGTGTAAAATCACAGTTAAAACATTGATATACCATGATGAGTTCTGCTACATCTGACAAACTCAGTTGTTCTGTTTCTATATAGTAAGTGTAAGAATTAAGCAAAATTAGACCTATTTTAAAGATATAATGATGCCTTCACCAAATAGGTAATAACCATGCAATTATATGATTTATTGGTCATTTAACTACAACCTCTTCTATGAGCATTGAAAAAGAAAGTGATTTAATAGTAATTCAGAATGAATATAAAAATGGCAGTCTAATTAAATTGTTATTTGATAAAACTTCACATTTCTTAAGTACGATCGTAGATTTATTAATTCAAAAACAGCTTCACATAACTAGAAAAAGTAGTCCGAAGATCAATTAAGTTGATAAATTACTGTTTAACATATGAAGAAATACTATGCAAATTAAAGAACAATATAAAGACCTTGGAGAGCACATTTAACCTCAAGCATTGTATAATTAGAGCACAGCTGCTCGCTCAAACGCTGTAAAAAGTAGAATGTGCTCCCTAAGGGGAGTTATAATTGTTAAAGTAACTTAGATAACAAGATATGAGTTTGTATGGGAGCAATGACCCCCTACTTTACATCATATGAATAAGACAAGAATTGGGGTCTGTGATCATCCACAGACAGTGGAGCAGAGAAAAAAACTGGATTTTTTTTCTGTATTTGAAGCGAACAATTTAATCACCAATCCAATGATCCCATTAGAGACTTGAAAAATAGTAATAATATACACAACAATATAGGAAAGGGTTCTTTACAGTTAGAGCAGTCAAACTATGGAATGCCATACCAAGAGGTAGTAATGGCAGATAATATATCAGCATTAAAAAAAAAGCTAGATGTCTATTTGACGAATGGCATTGAAGGTTATAATTAATCAAGCAATCAAAGATGTGTAATTGATTGAGAAAGGTTGAACTTGATGGACCTGTGTCTTTTTTCAACCTCTGTAACTATGTAACTATGTACTAAATCAGTACAATGAGCATACAGTGAGAATATGGCACACACTTAATGATGTCACAAAATAGAGACCATGCACACAGTGATGTCACAATACAGGCATAATGCATGTAGTGATGTCACAGCACAGGGATAATAAACACAGGGATGTAAAAAGAAATAGATCATGCACACAGTGGTGTCAAAACACAGGAAAAAATGCACATAGTGATGTCACAGTAGACGTTAATGCACACAGTGATGTCCAACTAGCGTAAAAAACGGAATGCCATAACAGCATAAAAAGTGTGAATTAAGACATATAGCTGGAGTGGAAGAACCTCTAAGGAGGAGTTCACACAATTTTTTTTACATGTTTTTTGATGCAGAAACTGCGTCTGAAAACGTGCCAAAAAACTTCCAAAAACGCCTCCCATTGATGGCGTTTTTTCCCAGCGAACGGTAAAAACCGCTCACGGGAGACAGAAGCAACATGCCCTAACTTCGGGCATTTACGTTTCTGACCTCCCATTGACATCAATGGAAGGGAGAGAAAGCGTTTTTCTTTGCATTTTTTGCCAGCGGCGCTCAATTGCCACGAGCGAAAAACTCGGCAAAACGTGTGCAGGCAGGTCAAAATCTGCCTCAAAATTCTGTCTTTTCTGCCTGCACAAAAACTCTGTGTGAACAGGGCCTAACACCTCCTATTGTCTATTAAGGGATTGTATGTTTAATTTAAAGGGGCTTTCCAGTTTTATGTTTATAAATCATTATAAAACTTGGCAAAGCACTGTTCACACTACTGTTAGGACCTGTGTCATTTGATTTCAGGTGCTTTTAGATAGCTAGTAGAGTGTCTGCTGCACTATTAATCTGTAAAAAAAAAAATTCAAAAGAAAACTGGTAGACTCTTTTAATAATAACAGAAGCCATGAGTGTGAACTCAACCTAATAAACTTTTTGTTTCAATTGTTCCGCATTTTCTAGATCTGTAATAACTAGCAGTGGATAGAAATGTTCTTGTAATCTGGATCTATAATAACTAGCAGTGAATAGACGTAATACTTCTCGTATTTTTTACACAAGAATAGCACTGCAGATTGCTACAATGCGTCAAAAATACTAGAAGGCTTAACCAAACAGTAGTGTGAACAGAGCCCTATAAAAAAACATATACCATATTGGGAAAGGGTTACAAGCTCTATGTCTCTTATAACATTATGTCGCTATTCATTTGCAATACATTCATTTTCAGCATCCGAAAAGGAATTGCCTTCATTGCAGAATGGATTTGTAAGATGGCATGGAACCCCCCAGCAGTTCAGTTGTTAATATAAAGTCTCTTTAGCTACTGAAAAACTAACTCCCATCATGCCAACAGTTTTTTGTCTCAGGGCATGTTAGGAGTTGTAGTTTCACATCTGGAAAGCCGTACACTCTAGACCAATTATCTACACATACTAATAGTCAAACAGGTGGCCACTTAATCAACCTGCTATTAGAGCATAGAGCTCAGAGCCAATGTACTTATGCGCTGTCAAGAATATTTCCTTGTTGAGTTAGACGCATTTACATTTCTAGAGGAAAAAGGGACGATCAATCACGATCGCACTCCTTAGATTTAAGGTGCAATATAAATGCAAAATATCTGTGATATGAGTATGGGATGGAGTTGGTAGTTGGAAGTGATGGAAGATCCAGAAAGTGAGATGGGTTAATGGTAGGATGGAGGAGGGGTCTACTTGAGGATTGTAATGTAAGAACATTCTTGTGTGTTTCTACGGTATAAATAATCCGGCAGCTGCCGTGAAAGATTTGTCAGAAATTTACCTGCAAAGATGATTAAAAAACAAGCAGTAAAATCTCAGTAACACAGAATATTGAACATTGGCTAAGCAAACTTAAAGACACACTCCTATCATTAGATGTTATAGAAAATTGATAGCATATGACATCAAATTATGATCAGTGGGGTTCGACCTTTGAGACCACCACCAATCCGGAGAATGTTCACACGACCTATTTTCAGACGTAATTCAGGCGTTTTACGCCTCGAATTACGCCTGAAAAGACGGCTCCATTACGCCGGCAAACATCTGCCCATTGCCTGCAATGGGTTTTACAATGTTCTGTTCCCACGAGCCTTTATTTTACGCGTTGCTGTCAAAAGACGGCGCGTAAAATGACGGCTCGTCAAAAGAAGTGCAGGACACTTTTTCGGACGTTTTTGGAGCCGTTCTTTCATAGACTCTATTGAAAAAGCTCCAAAAACGGCCGTAAAAAACACAGCGAAAAAGGCCGCGATAAACGTTGCGAAAAACGCGAGTTGCTCAAAAAACGTCTGAAAATCAGGAGCTGTTTTCGCCTGAAAACAGCTCCATATTTTCAGACGTTTCTGGTCACTGCGTGTGAACATACTCTAAGGGTATGTTCACACGCAGTCGCTTCGAAAAACGCCTGAAAAAACAGAAGCTGAATGCCTACAAACATCTGCCCATTGAAATCAATGGGAAAAACAGCATTTAGTTCATACGGGGGTGTCTTTTTACGCCTCTGTTTAAAAAACGGAGCATAAAAAGACGCTCTGTAAAAAGAAGTAGCATGTCACTTCTTGAGGCGTTTTTTGGAGCTGATTTTTTATTGAACACTATGAAAAACGCCTCAAAACAAGCCTCAAAAGGAGCTCCAAATTTCATTTTCAGCTTAAAAAACGCCTGAAAATCAGAGGATGTTTTCTCTGAAATCAGCTCCGTATTTTCAGACGTTTTTTGTTAAGCGTGTGAACATACCCTTAGGCCTCGTTCACACGGAGTTATTTGCAGGAGGAAAATTCTGCCTCAAAATTCCATTTGGGATTTTGAGGCAGATTTTGTCCTTCCTGCACACGACGCGTTTTTCGCTCGCGCCCATTGAGTGCTATGGGCAAAAAACTCAGCGAAATACCCTTTCTCTGCCTCCCATTGATGTCAATGGGAGGTCAGAGGCGTAAACGTGCGAAGATAGGGCATGCCCCTTCTTTCTCCCGCGAGGCGGTTTTACCGCTCGCGGGAGAAAACCGCCCCCGCCTCCCATTGAAATCAATGGGAGGAATTTTCGGCCGGTTTTTGACGAGTTTTGTGGAGCGGTTTCCGCTCCAAAAAGCTTGTCAAAATACTCTGTGTGAACAGGGCCTTACAGTATATTCAAGTGAAGAACAGAGAGCTGCTAACAAGCAGTGACAATCCCTCTGGTGGATGTGGATTGTCTACATATTACATAGACAGCCATTCATCTGAATGGCCGTCATATATTGCTACATCACTCTTGTATCAGCCGCTACAGGGGAAATGATAAGGCCACAGCAAACAGATGGTTTTGCAGGGAGGGGGCTGTTCTCCTGCAAGGGACGTGAGGGGTCTCACTACACAGAAAGTCCGGCCGCCAATTTATTAAAAGAGGCTTTGTCACTAGTTTAGGTAATGCCTAATCTCCTAGCTAATCTAATAGATGCTGTCACACTGATAATGCTAGTGAAAATTATGTCCCAAAAGTTTATTATTTTAAAAGTTCTGAGCTTTTTTCTAAATATGCAAATTAGGCGATACTAGACAACTAGACAAGTGGGTATCAACGCCAGCGATTCTCCTGAGGAGGAGCTATCTCACAGCCTCTGACCTGTCCTATCAGCATGAAGCTGCTTCACACAGTGTGAGAGACTGAGGCTGGAGTGAAGGGGGATCACTTAAAGCAGCAATACCTCGGGCTGTGAACCACACAGCAAATGAGATTCTAATCATTCATATGGCACCAGGATCGCAGTTCTAGCTGTGAAACAACCGGAGGTATCAACAGTTGAAAACACAGACGGGAATGGAAGCTGTATACTATATGATCACGCTGTATTGCTGGGCTGGAAAGAGGAGAACTGTATGATGATTGGACAGCGTCATACAGAAAACCGCCCAAAATGCAAAGAAAGAGACACCTCCCATTGGCAAGTATAGCCAAATTAGCATACTTAGAAAAATGCTCATAACTTTGCAAATAATAAACATTTTAAAAAGCAAATCACACTGTAGTTATCAGCAGAAAAGCGCCTATTAGATTAGTTAGGAGATAGGGAATTAATAAACTAGTGGCAGATCCTATTTAAGGATTAGACCATGCCTACTAAAGGGACTTAGATGAGGAAGGTAGATATCTATCATTACTGTGGATTTATATATGCGTCTATGTATATATTAGCATGCTGGTGAACGTCTGATCAATGAAAGAGAGCCTTGCCCTTTTTGTCCGACACAGTATATGTTTTTTTTTTCATGATACCTTTAATTGAAAAAGTGCAGTCAATTATGCTTTTTAGGCTATTGCTACACCGGAAATAAAATTACTTGAGTCGCATGTGACTTCTAAAATTTACACACAATAAGAACGCTACTTGCAACTGTTGCAGAACTTTCCAACATAGGCGGCAATTTTTGGGACAGTTGCAAATCCCTTGCAAATCCTGTGTGAATGTTACCCTATAGGATTGAGCTTGGTTCTGGTACTGTATCTATGTAGTAAGCTTGGATATATTTCTATATCTATGCAGTAAGCTTGGTTCTGGTACTGTATCTATTCATTGAGATTGGTTATGTTACCATATCTGTGTAGTAGTTCTGGTACTGTATCTATGCGGTAAGCTTCGATCTATTACCATATCTATTAATTGAGATTGGTTCTAGTACTGTATCTATGTAGTAAGCTTGGATCTATTACCATATCTATACAGTAAGCTTTGCTCTGGTACTGTATCTATGCACTGAGCTGCTTGGTTATGTTGCCATATCTATTCATTGACATTGGTTCTGTTACTTTATCTATGCAGCAAGCTTGGTTCTGTTATCGTATCTACACATTAGGATATGGTCTGGTACGGTATCTATGCAGGAAGCTTTGTTCTGTTGCCATATACTGTGTATACTGTATATTCATTGCGCTTAGTTCTCTTACCTTATCTATGTAGTAAGCTTGGTTATGTTATCATATCTATACAGCAAGCTTTGTTCTGGCTTTTATTTCTATGTAGTAGGCTTGGGTTTAGTACTGTGTTTTCGCAGTAAGCGTGGTTCTGTTAATGTATCGTATTTTTTTTTTAAATGTAGTACTTTTGAGCATTGAAAGGCATTAATATGTACAGTGCTATTATGTTCTGATTATATGGCACTATAATTTATTATTTATCTGCTTTTCCATCAGATTTGACGGGCAAGAATAGTGCAGTCTGCAGTGCTATCCTTGCTATCAAAACGACAGAAGCCAGCAGACCCCATTAAAAGTTAATGGGTCCATCGAGCAACAATGGGATCCGCTGTACAACAGATTCGGCATAGCGCTATGGCTTTTCCTATGAACGGAAGCCATGATGCATTGGTGAACCGAGCCTTAATGGGTATGTATTCAGTTTTGTTGCATAGGACAGCATGAGATGTAGATATGGCTCCGGCTCTGGACAAAGTACTTTGTATTTTATTTCTAGTACCACAAATAAAAAAAAAGAAGCAAAGGGAAAGCTGTTTGCTTTAGTTTCTAAACACTTACTACAAATGAGATGTCCACAGGGGAGGATCAGGCACTGAGTGAGATAGATTCTAGGGGAGAAAAAGTTGTTTCTCAAATATAATTATTCCCCGGAGTGGAGGAGACTGAATTACTCTTACTCTGTTCTTTATACTGCAGACAGAAAGGGTTTCATTTAAATTTAGTTTGCAAGACTGTGGTTGCCTTTACCCTCGTGCAAAAATAAAAATGTGCTTATTTTTGCCAAAGTGTAAGTGAATACCTACAGTGGCTCATATAAATATCTCATCTTTCATCATCAGGGATATATCGTACAAAGTCTCCGACTTACAACAATGTCAATGAAACCCATAATTTCCTTCAATTGCAGTCTATCAAGTAGGGGGTATTTCTCGAAGCAAAGCTGAAGGTGTTCTGCAGCTACAGACCATGGCAGCTTCTTAATTTCTAGAATCAATGGTTGTCTGAGCTCATGGAGCCTCATCAATATTATCTCAATAGAGATAATGTGTTATTGAGGAAAAAATTGCTCAGCCTTCCATTCTCATCTTTGTCCACCCCAGTGTAATCCATACCAAAATTGAAGGAAAAACAGGTTCAATGGAGGGACGTAGACTATGGGCATGTGTGTCACTTTAAATCCATAGTCTGAGATGTTGACAATGTTGGACTGAGTTTTTTTGGGCTCATGAGAAGAAATTATTCTCAGCTCAGAGCTGCCCTCTTTCTATACAGAAGAAAGGTGGGGGGGGGGGTGTAACAATCCATTCTGTTTTAGCTCCTTGGAATTCAATTTATTGAGCAGGGGGAGAGCCCTACAGGACTTCAAATCATGGCAAAAAAACATGATATGACTTTATTTTGTCGATACAGCCTAAGAAGATTGAATGACACCGTGAACTATGCAAGGGATGAGGGGGGTCTTACTACACAGCTCGTCTGTCCAACAACTTTTGGAGGATGAGACCATGCCGGCAAGAGGGACCCAAATGAGAAAAGTAGATATATAACTTCTGTGGGTGTGCATATTATGTATTGTGAATGTGTAATCAATTATATAGGCTATTTTTTAATCAATCCATAAGAAATAGACCCTAGTGGCAAGTGATTGGCTAGAAAGTCAGATCCTAATATGGTTGTCTTGTAATAGACCTTTGTGGCCCTGTTGTTTTAGGAGCCCACCGGAGAATCCTCTGGTATTCTGGTGGGTCATATTAATTTTTTAATGGCTATTTCTCATAGAGTACTGGAGGGGGAGGGTGCAGATACCATTCAATGTTGTGATCGTTGGGCCCCAAGGGACCTGTGGCACTGGACATAAGACCCATTGTACGTGCACCTGCTGCCAGGATGGGGTGTAACTGTAGGGGTGTAGGGTTTGAAGCTGGGCCATGGTGACTGAAGGAGCCAAATGGCATCTCTGTCACATAAGAGGCCAGCAGTACTATAAATGGGACATATTGGTAGCAGGGCACTATTACAGATTGTGCATTGGGGCAAAGGAGCATCTAGTAACACTCATGGAGCCAAGTGTTATCAACGCCACTGTTCCCCAGGTCAAAAGTTACCTTCCCCTCACTTTATTCCCTTGGCAACACGTGGCGTAAATTTATGGCTCTGGCGCTATGTAGTTAGAGCCAAGTGCCATAAATGTATGGGCTCTCGATGTTGCGGACTAAGAAGCTGAGCCAGCACCATCTGCAACAGGTCAGCTGACAATCTGATGTAAGTACTGTGACAGGAGATCATTTAGATCCCGGCCATTTAACTTCAATAGTGACTGCGGCACTTAAAAAACGTTTAGACAGAGGGAGTGGGCTCACTATGTCACTCCATTGGCGCCCCTGTGAATTTCCATGGCAGTCAGGGGCCTACTGAAGGACCCCAGGTCTGCCATCTTTGTACTCTTATTAGGCTCTGCGATGGCCTAATAGGATGCCTGTCAAGTTTTGCAGTGTACTATATCTGCAAACAAGCGATTGTCCCCTAGTAGGACTAAAACTAATTTTAATGATAAAAAGGGTAAATAAAATGTTAAATATATTGAAAAAAAGGGGAAAAAAACTTTTTTTCACAATTAAAAATCTATATGATGTCCAAAAAATAATTAAACATTTTTAACATACACATAAATATAAAAAAAAAAACATTGTGGCAACCACAACGACCCGTACTATAAAACTAACATTTTATTTATCCGGCAAATTAAACGCCGTAAAAATAACAACAAAAAAATATGGCAGAATTACCCTAAAATGGTACCAAAGAAAACTACAGCTTGTCCTGCAAGAAAAAAAAGCCCTTATAAAGTTACTGTACGGTATAAGACAAAAAAAAAATAAAACTTTTAGCCCTTGGAATGCGGCGACGCAAAAACAAATGATTTTGTTTAAAAAAAAAAAAAAAAGTGTTATTATTGTGCAAAAGTAGTAAAACATTTAAAAAAACAAACTACATTATTTTGGTAAAATTTGGTAATGCCACAATCGTAATGATAGTGTTAAGATGTCCTTCATACTGCAGGGGAACACCATAAAAATAAAATTTAAAAAACAATTGCTATTCTTCTTCGATCCCCCCTAAAAAAATTATAAAATACATTTTAAGTACCCCAATATGGTACTATTTCAAATATAACTCCACTCGCAAAAAAACAAGCTCTCACACGGCTAATTTGACAGAAAAATGTAAATGTTATGGCTCTAGGAATGCAGTGATGCAAAAACGAAAATAAAAAACCTCTACGTCCTCAAGGGGTTAAGTATGTGACATTTTACTGAGTAAGTGTTGGATACAGCTGAATTGTTTTAATTTAATGATCCTGACAATTTCAGTCAGAGCCAGGAATGAAACGTGAAGAAGGCAGCGGCGTCAGCATGTGTGGAAATGTACATGTTTCAATAAAACATAAACCTTACTCTCAATACGAAGGAGCGATTGTATTGACAACACTGAATACTGTCTACGGTTCTGGATATGACAAGCTTTTCTCCGTATTGTTCCCATACACACATCTGCAAACAGACAACAAATGCCAATGCTATCAGAGCTAGAAGGTGCCCGGAATGAAATAAGGACAATGTGCCCACTGGAAAGCATGAAGACTGCAGTCAATACCGTAGGATATCGTCACGTCTCATGACCTGTTAACAACTGGAAAGGAAGTTGAAGAAAGGAATTAACTGAAAAAGAGGCAGATGGACATAAAACGTAAAGCAACACGAGATTTCACAGCAGTCATAAAATGAAATAATGAGCTGACATAAGGTGCCCGCATCTAGCTAAATATTAAGTGTTTGATCTTCTTATGTAGATATTGGGCCACAGTCATCCTACAGTGTAATACGATGTAAGTAAGGTGTTTAGCAGTACAAAGAAAACCAAAAGCAAATACCAACAAGGAAAATTAAAATGAAAAGCTGCTACAGTACAGCTCAAATAATCCGGTTACCACTGATCTGTAGGTGGATATCTTAAAATTATAAAAACCCTTTGATCTGTGTCATTCTGGAGCTGAGAGGCAAATATATATATATATATATATATATATATATATATATATATATATACATACACATATACATATATATATAATGTTATATAGCTGTGTTATATAATGATCCCAGCACGTGTGTTCATCATTTGACAAAGACAGATTTTTTATTTACTGGAAGTAAACAATGACATTTCCTATTGGATGACAAGAAGCAGATATCTTGAAAACCATGAGGAATTGATACAAAAATTATATTAGAAAATTGTATAACTTGTCATTATACAAAAAAATACCAATTTAAGGGGAAGATAAAGTAGAAAATGTAACTTTTCAAGACAAGGTGTCACCTAACTCTTTTTCCACATAACAGACTCCTTATTCAATGAGGTAGAGAGGATACGGTTTCTAAAGAGAGGGGAGGGGGAGAAGGAGAATGGAGCAGCTGAAAGCGAAACCGATACAGACATGCTGCAGCTTCTAGTGCTTTGCTGCCTCACCACAGTGCTGGATTCACAGCTACACTGCTCTTTACTGCTGTGTAATGTCCTCCATGCAGCTTCTAGTAAATGTTTTACTATCTCACCGCAGGGCTAGATTGACAGCTACATTGCTCAGTACTGCTGTATACTGTGTATAGGAGACTGTAAGCTGATCACCTGCTCCTTTTCCCTCCTCTCTGCCTCACCGAATACAGATAATATGAATGAATTCTGAATAAGTAAATAGTGAAGAAAACAGGCGAGGGAGGAGGGAGTCTGATAATTGGAAAAAGAGGCGTTTTTCTCTAATAAGATATATTACAAAGCTTCTTATCTTTGCTTGTACTATTGATTTATGCAAAGCTGTTTTATAATCGGAGGTATGCTTTAATTCTATAGCTGTGTAAAGTAAAGCACTCTGCTAGTATAGTTTACTGGGCACTCTGCTGGCACTGTTTAAAAATGAGACTCTGCTGGCACTGCTAATAGGTTCACTCAGATGGCACTATTAATGGATGCACTTTGGCTGTGGTTATGGTGTGTGGCCTGTATATGTGGGCAGGTTTCACATAAAAAGTAAATCTGCATCTCGAATAGCTAGCCGCCTCTCAAGTCTCCTTGAATATAATTTTTACATGAATTAAATAAACCTCTTTAACAAACTTTGCCTTCTTTGTATTCCTCCAGCCTCCACTGTGGACATCAATAATATGGGGTTGTTTAAGCTTTTAAAGACTTTTAGTAGATGGAGTATCCTAGGATAGGGTACCATCTATGATGGGTGGGGGTCAACCACCAAGACTCCCATGATCAGCAGATTGAAGGGGCCTTGGTCCTTGCTGGAGCCACTTGGCACCTTTATTGCTTGCCTAAGCACAAGTAAACGGAGCACAGCTGCAGTACCAGGCACAGCCACACCCATATGTATGGCGCTATGACATGGTCTCTTTGTTCTGCTGGTGGATGTGGGCCCAGGATTTTGATTTTCACTGATCATAAATTGATGGCTTCAGAATATCCAAAGGAAAGGATATCAATTAAAATCCCCAAACCCATTTAAAAATAAACCAACAATACGGGTGCTATTGCAAATGCAGCTGAGCCGCGGAAACCACACGAGTTTACGGCTAGTTGCTGTGTTGCACCTGTACTTGTCACTTGAAACCACAGCAAGTACAGGAGCAGCACAGCCGCACGTGTAATAGCAGCCTAACATGTTTCCTCTGGGTGTTATATTCGTCTTATC
This sequence comes from Rhinoderma darwinii, assembly GCF_050947455.1. NCBI lineage: Eukaryota > Metazoa > Chordata > Amphibia > Anura > Rhinodermatidae > Rhinoderma > Rhinoderma darwinii. The sequence continues at coordinate 30,241,586 of NC_134692.1, forward strand.
TGTAAATTCATTTATCAAATCTATAATAATGAGATGTGCACCCTGTATTTTTAATGGTTAATTAATGACTCCCTCATCGGCTTGAGCTCCCTGAAGAACAACCGAACAGACTGACAGTATGCCGTGGCTTCTGCAGAACATGCAGCGCTCTGAGCTGTCATTTCATTTTCTATAATTAACAGTATTATTTAATAATCTGTGAAAATAATCCAATGTGTTTAATATCAACAATAATCCAGTCTTAGGCAACACATCTGTCCCTTCTGAAATAATTAAAGATGATAAATCCTGATTAAATAAATCCTGTTATTGTACAGACTAAAAAATCACAGGTTCTGGGGAAGTTATTAAGTCATTACAATAATTTATTAATCTGATTGGTATCACATATTATGAATGCTTCTCCTAAGGAATAAAAGACATTGCACAATTGGTATTAGTCACCCCTCATGTGATACACTGTTCATTGCAGCCAATCATAAGGGTTCATTCAAGGATCCTTGTGCTGGAAAACCTGTCAAAATAATCTTCTGATATGTCATAGATAGCGCGGTCTATCTCGGACCACCAATGAGTCCTATCATGAAGAGTCCTATAAAGAGCCCCAACCCCTTTAGCACTGCTCGGAGATTTCTGCTATTAAAAATATGTCACACCGATCTAAGAGAAGGCTCACTCACATCAATGGCGGGTGCGTAGAACATTGTGTCAGATTTTTCTATGGACATTCCCAATAAAGTTTGAGTTCCCTATAGCGTCCTTTTTTCTGTAAATCTATGATATATAAGAACATTTTGACATACTGTACCTGTCCATAAAATGCGGTTGGGATGTTCCACTACGGGTTCTAATATGATAATGTGGCCCATGAGGTTCAACAGATCCCATCTAGGGCTGGGAGCAGAGCAAGTCACTTGTCACTGTTGTTTTTTTTTACTTTTTCAGGACATTATTTGACATAATTTACTTGTACTTAATGTTTATACGGCTTGTATGTGCAAAGATAATAGAAATAATTTATTCATATTCGTCAGTACTAACCAATGACATTGCAACTAGTTAAAGGTTCTGTCTCACTAAGACAACCCCTTTGTGAATGCCCAATTAGAGCATATGGACATCACAGAAGGGGTCTCCCTGCTCGGGACCCCCTTCCATGAGCCATAGCAGAGAGCCACTAACAACGATCGGCTCTTGCTATGGAGGACCCAGCATGTCCATATATTACATAGATAGTTATTTATTTGGGAGCAATGTAATACTACATGGCCAGGCGCAACTTCCACCAATGATAACAGCTGATAGCTAATGATCCCTGATAATTATTTGCTGTGACCCGAGGTTACACAAAATAAAATAAATACAGTAAAATTATTTTAATCTGTCATCCAATAATCCAGAAAGTCTCATACCCTGACACTCGTGAAATTTCACAACCAAGATGCTGAACACTGAGCAGAAGAAAATCCACAGATTAAAAAACAAAGTTACTGCAGCACATTTTATATACTTTAGTGTACATTTAAATATAATTCATCTAAAAACGTTGCTGTTTTTAATGTATAAAGTATACTTGTCAGTTCCCCAACATGTCTGTTTTAAGAAATACATGTATTTCTCAAAATATCCTGGGGCATCTTTTCTTATAACTCTGCGTTGTGTTGTTCCTCTGTTATTCCTCCTAGAACTTTATAAATAAACTGACAACTTCTTCTTGTCAAAGGGGTGTGTCCCTACACAGTCTCAGTATGTCAGCCCTGATTGGACAATGTCAGACTGTGCTGGGACACACCCCCAACTGGTAACACCCAGTTGTCATTTTATTTATACATTTGTAGGAGGAATAACAGAGTAGTAAAAAAAGATGCTCCAGAATCATTATTTTATTGGGAATACAAATATTAACTAAAACAGACTAGTCAGGAGTGATGACAGATCCTCTTTAAATACGGTAGATCTATATTTTAATAATGGAAATTAATGTTCAAAATAATGAAAACTAATAACAATCAGTAACAGCTGAAATTTGATGAACATGGTATCTTTTTATTAGATAATTTATTCAATATTGAAGAAATCCTGCAAGTGTTTCCCACCGATTTCTTTATTTTGTTGTTTTTGTGCTGACCCTGTTCCATAAGGCCAGCTACAAAAGGCATAAAAATATACTGACTTGGGCTATGTATGTTCTCTTACACTGTATTTATCAATACAAATTCTATGAAACCTTTTATTGAAAAAGATCTCTAGTGAAAATCAATAAACCAAAAAGAAATCCTGCAGTGCCCTCTGCTGGTACAAACCTAAAACTGCACATTAAACTGTTCAGTTTCTGCAGTCAATAAACCATGAAGCGGGGCAAATTTATGAATGAACTGTAGCTCTAAAACTGGTGGTTTTCGAAAACTTTCATAGTTGATGTGCGCTATAGTTTTTTAATCTCTTTTTTATAAACTGCTTTGGGATACGATCACAAGCTGCAGTAAATCTGCATATATAGCAATACAATCCAATTAGTGAAATCCACAATAATTACCACTGGGATTCCGCAATGTATAGGATTATAGTGTAATATGCATCAATTCCACATTGTGTAATGGTACTCACTTTTGAATGGAAGCGTTTCATGTATCATTTTTGATGCACAGTAAGGCCTGATTCAGACAAGCGTGTCCGTTTTGCGTCCACAAAAAACGGACCATATTTAATGCATTTCAGTTCCATTTGGCATCAGTGTGCATTCCGAGTGGCATCAGTTTTTGATGTCAGTGTTATAGCACTTTTTTTTTCTTTGCATTTCTTTAGCAACTGTTGCGTGAAACACGGACAGCACACGGATGTCGTTCGTGTGCTGTCCGTGATTTTCACGCTCCCATAGACTTCAATGGGCGACGTGATCCGCAAAAACGGACCAGAACAGAACATACGCTGAGTTTAACGCTGAATAGCCCCACTGAATTGCATAGGTGCGTGAGCTGTTTTTTTTTTTTTTTAACGGACATCACACTGACGTATACAACGTTCGTCTGAATAAGGTCAATCAATGTGTAACCTTTTAATTAGTCTTTATTAAAAAATATTTTTACTTTTTGAGATACAGCTTCTCTGTATTCTGTACACAGAGCAGCTGTATGTAGCGCTAAGTCTCTCACACGCAGGATTCACCTGTTATCTATCACATCTAAGTTCGTAACTTAGATGTGATAGATAACAGGTGAATCCTATGAGTCAGAGCCATGCAGGACCCGCTGTCACTGAACCCGTCAGGTGTGCGGGACTGACGGATTCAGGTAATAGCGAACAATACAGCTGCTCTGTATAGAGAATACAGAGCAGCTGTATCTCAAAGAGTAAAAATTATTTTTAAAATGGACTAATTATAAAGTTACACCAAACACACTGACTGACCTGTTTATTTAAAAAAAAATAAAAATTAAATAAAAAATGCCCCTCGAAAAGGTTTAGATGACCTTTACAAATCTCCTGCATTTCCATGAAGGTCTATAGCCTTTATTAGTTTTTTATTGGCTACAATAACACGGAAATTAGTGGACTAGAAAAACGTTTCAGGTCCAAATAGTATTAAACCTATGAAATAATACAAAAGTTGGGGTCTAGACAGACAGACTCTTTCTGAAACAATATATTCACGTACGTCTAACACGTTACCTGTTGTTTAGAACTGGCTGTCCAATGAGATGCGAATTCTGTCTGGGTGGAGCCGGTGGCGATGCCAGCCCGTTCCTGCCTCCCTTAGTGCACTGCGCATGTCCGTAATTCCTGGTACGTGTCGGTAGTGGGGCATGCCTCGCTTCCGGTTGCGCCAGCGTATATGCGCCGTAAACTCATCGGCGCTGATTTGATAATTAAAATACACCTGAGATGTATCCTATTTAAGGGCTAATGCTGGGACAGGACACTGTGCACACCATGAGGAAGAACATCACTGCGAAACGCGCGTTGGGGTTCCGCACATGACATGCAGGTTTCTAACAAATAACACATGACTATGGGATAGGGTGCAGTTATATCCAGGTGAACAACCACCCACATGCTATAAATGTAATACGGAGACTACAGTATATTTGTTATATTAGCTTACACGATCGGTCTGTTTTTCTGTCATGACATGTAAATTCAATAGAGTCTTCTCTTTATCGTATACCTCTTTTTAAAGTGTTTGTCTTATTTTTGTGATAATAAAAATTTGTTATATTTTTACATATATGGCCTCATACTCCACACTTTTTGTATAGCATAAATGATGGAGATGTCCACTCAATAAGGATGGGAGGGTGTTCTTTTGGAATACAACCTAGCCCGGAACTATAATGCCTTAGGAGTTTATACATCTATAATATATTCAAGTGAGCACAGTTCCTCTCAGCTTAATATTTTCAAAATCTTAATAGAAAAAATGAATATCTCTGTGAATGACTATCTAGTAAATAGGATGTGCTACTTATTAGAGGACTTTGCTTTTCACATTACCCAAGGAACAGTCCTAATGAAAAAAAGAACGTCTATTCTTATAGCGGAAGCTATTTCACACTTCTCAGAACCAGTTTTTCCTGCTCATCTTGTCATTTTGCCCAGGGCACAAGTCAGCTGAGTGATTATTACTTCTAGCACATAAATATCAGCAAAGGTCTCTAAAAAGTCACCTGCATTCACTATTGTTGTTGGGAAATGTCATCTCTCTAGGGTTACATAGTAATTTTGAGTACACGTCATGAGACTGGTGTGCTTTAAATAAAATATCCATATGATGACCCATTTAACCAGGAGCCGCTGACTGCACCCAGAACAGCACCCCGTGTGGTAGCCTGCTTCAGTCATCCTGCTGCATTAGATTGTAGAGCAGAAGGAAGAGTGCCGGGCCTGTCTACAACTATCCTCCAATAAACCATACCAAGAGAGCTCTCTTTTCGTATACCTTATTAGGGAATTCTGAGTTAATAAAGGGGGGCCCCTATTCAGGGTTACAAAGAGTATCTATCGCTGTGGAGGACCTGCCCTGTCCTGCATTACACAGACAGCCAATTGATTTGAATGGACACTGTGTAATGATTCATTTCCCCTGTGGTAGCGCTGCAGGAAAATTGGACACATTCTGTCAGGTTTTCCCCGCAGAGAGCAGCTAATCAGAAGTTTCAGAAGGGGAACACTTTAAGATCAACTTATTGCCAAGGGACGCGTATAACACGTAGGGATGTCCAAAGTCGAGGGCCTCTTTAATGGCGTCATGTGGCTAATGTGTCTATGGTTCCTCAAAGAGTGCCAATATGTCTGTGTCTAGTTATTAGCTAGAAACCGGAGCTGTCCATAGACATATGACGGAACATCATATTTATAGAGATGAGGCTTTTATTGCAAAGCCAGCAACATGTTTTGGGTCCGGTTCTGTCCCTCCATCAAACTAGTCGCTTACATCATCTCCATAGACAAAGTTTCCTTTCTTTACATTCAATTGCCATAGGAGGATGCTTACCTGGGTCCTTGTCGTCACTGAGGACCAGTAGCTGTAGGTCGGAGGTTATACTGTACGTCTCAATGTTTGATGTAGAGTTGTGAATATTATTTTTCACTTGGTTGTTTTTTAATGCTTTGTACTTCAATAGTCATAAATGATAGCCATTCAGTGGACATTCATCTTACCTGGCTATCCCATGAACATGATCTTACAGCACAGCTGAACAAGAATGTTATTTCTACAGAGGGATGAGGATAACTAGTTGCCAGCTTTAATGCCACTTTTTTCCAGAGAAACCAAGAATTCAGAACTCTTCAGCTCTCCAGGGGACAGTGCATCACACATGGAAACTCTCTTTCGTTTTCCTTAAATGCCTGTGTCATGCACACCCCCTTCCCTATATAGCAGTAAGCGGTTGGGAGGTGAAAATGTGATGAAAGACTCCCTTTAATCTTATTGGGAGTTAAAAAAATAAATAAAAATCTGTATGCAGTAAGCTCCCCCTAGTGGTGACTGAAGGTAAACAGAATTGTAACACTTTAAACGCCCTAATATAACTAAACTTGAGGGTACTATTGATCCCAATGAACTTCCCCAGTACTAATCAGTAAAACTCTCTTAGGGCCTGTTCACATCAGCGTCAAACTTCCGTTCATGGCTTCTGTTCAACCTTTCCGTAGGATGGACTGATGAACGGAAACCCAAACGGAAACCATAGCTTCCGTTTGCATTACCATTGATTTCAATGGTAATGCTTTTGTTGCAATTAGTTTCCATTTGTTTCCGTTCCGAAAGGTTTCCGTTTTTTTAGCGGAAACAATAGTGTAGTCGACTATGCTATTGTTTCTGCTAAAGTAACGGAAACCAATTGTAACGGAAGCATTACCATTAAAATCAAAGGTAATGCAAACGGATGCTATGGTTTCCGTTAGGCTTTCCATTCATCAGTCCATCCAACGGAAAGGCCGAACGGAAACCATGAACGTAAGCTCAAACCCGATGTGAACACAGCCTTAACTGATTAGCTCAGAGGGATCCCGTGACCCACTCTGCATTCCTATAAAAATAGCAGTCACTAGACGATGTGATCCACATCGGCCAATCAGCCAAGCGGGCTCCACTGATTGGAGTTTATTTTTTAGAACAAGTGTGAGAGGCTGTGAAGCTGCTATGGGGCCCAACAACTCAAGAGGGCTATCTCCAGACAGAGGTTAGGTATAGTTAGTGAAAATTGTGGTTGATGAAAGGGGGGAGCATGAGAAATTAAATGGGGCACCATTTCTACTTTTTGCCATTGACCCTACGATTACTTGTTTTGCCCGGCTGTGTACAATATCCCTTTACAGCCGCATTATACCTGTACTAGGAATTAATTGGGTCTATTATAACTATACAATGACATCATTATACGTTTTATTCTTGTGCTGCGATGTCATTGTGTGCATTATCCCTGTGCTAAGAAATCATCAGGTGCATTATCCCTCAACTGTGACATCACTGTGCACATGATTCCTGTGATGTATCTTTATTGTGTTAATTGTCCCTTTACAGTGACCTCACCATATGTATTGTCTCTATGATGTGACATCACTGTGTGCGTCGTCCATGTGCATTAGGCAAAGACACTTGACAGAGTGGAAACCAAAATAATCATAAGGCTCTCCATGTTTCATGTCTGCTGTCTACAGTCTTCCTTTTAAGGGTCAGTACACACGGAGGTTTTTGCCAGGAAAAAAAATCGGCCTCAAAATTTCCTCAGGAATTTTGAGGCAGATTTTGAAATGCCAGTGTTTTAAAAAAAAAAGAAAATCAATTGCAAAGACCGTGGCAAAAAAACATTTTTAACGAGTGCCGCGGTTTATTTTATGCCTCCCATTGATTTCAATGGAAGGTCAAAGGAAGAAACCGGTCCAAGGATAAGCATGATGCTTTTTTTTTCTACGAGCGGTCAAACCTCTGCCTCCCACTGAAACAGTTTCCGTGTTAAAATCAGTGGCAAAAAAAACTAACTGACCCTTAGTTTTCCCCGAGGAAATGCCATGTCATTCTATCATTAATCGTCTGCCTGCAACTAATATTAAGGTGATAACATTCAATTTCACTGTAGGCTGTAAAGTGAGATGCTTTTTTTGGACCAGCCTGCATTGCAGACTGCTCGGCCACAAGATGTCAGCATATGTGAAAACTGCAATATTCAATCATTAATCATTTGTGTTTACATGGACGGACTCTGCATCATTTTTTTTTCTTCACAAAAAATTAATTAAATATGGCCTCCCTTCAAACATCTCAGTGCACAGAATTCCTAAAAATGACTAAACAGGGACCTCATTGTATAAAACATATTTGGTACATTATCCACCACACAGAACGTTATTAAACTAGCATTTACAGAAAATTATTTAGGAACTTGATGAATGCTATGACTCAACACAGTCATGATTAATCCGGCAGCAGTGTGGCTATTCCCCAGGAACATTATTACACTGTGTGACCATTATTCGGAATATCTATGCTACCGGGAAAATATCAACACACCGGAGTAAAGTTTCCACTCACGGGATTAGTTACACTCACACTCTGCTGGATGAATGAGCTTACACACTGTGACATACAAGCACTGCCCTACATGTAAACGCCTGTGACGTACGAAGCAAACACTGAATGCTGTTGTCCTGAAGCAACGTATTGACAAAATATATGGTACGTGTGCATTGAGAACACAGTGCAGAAACATACATAGTGATGCAGCAGAGCTGTATTTGTCATTTAAATCTTTGGTATTATTAATTTGATATTTCTCCATAATCGTGTACATGCAAAAAAAAAAAAAAATGTTAATGGTGCTGTCCAGGTTGGGGGCTTATTTTTTAAAATGATGATCTATCCACAGGATCGGTCATCAGAATATGATCAGTAGGGGTCCGACACCCAGACCCTGCACCGATCAGCTTTGGGCGCCGGAAACCTATGCAGTGGGCGGTGCCGGAGTAGAAGGCTCCGGTCACAGTATAGTGGCCATGCTGCAGTACTGCAGCTCTGCTTCAATTTAAGTCAATATCCTGTGGATAGGTCATCAGTATAAAAATAAAAAAAAGCCCTAGACCTGGACAACCCCTTTAATAATACAGCCAGAGATAACAACTGTGTATGTTGTTTAAAGACTCAGTTCTGAGAGATGAATATTGGGACAGATTGGATTCTTGCTCTCCAAGTATTTTTGGTTGCTGCTGAATATATTGCAGCATTTCATCAGAGATTGTTCGAGAAGATGCAGCAATGCACATAAATGATATTTGCAATAAGGCTGGGTTCACACGTGGCGGAATTTCACTTGAATTCCGCTGCGGACACTCCGCAGCGTTAATCCGCAGCGGAGACGTTTCTCCATTGACTTCCACTTAAATTTGGAAGTGTTCGTTTAGACGATGCGTAAAATTCCGCTGCGGAGCATAGGCTGCGGAGCGGAATTTGGTGTCCGCAGCATGCTCTGTCTGTTGCGGAGCAGTGGCGGACTGGTTGCGGACTCATGGCGGAATTTCTCCATTGACTTCAATGGAGATTCTAAATTCCGCAATAAAGTCCGCAGCTGTCATGCACATGTTATGTGTGCTGCGGATGCGTCTTGCTTTTTTAACATGACATTTCTTCATTCTGGCTGGACCTATGTATTTCTAGGTCTACAGCCAGACTGAGGAAGTCAAAGGGGCTCCCGTAATTACGGGAGCGTTGCTAGGAGACGTCAGTAAATAGTCACTGTCCAGGGTGCTGAAAGAGTTAAGCGATCGGCAGTAACTGTTTCTGCACCCTGGACAGTGACTACCGATCCCAATATACAGCAACCTGTAAAAAAATATAAGTTCATACTTACCGAGAACTCCCTGCTTCTGTCTCCAGTCCGGCTTCCCAGGATGACGTTTCAGTCTAAGTGACGGCTGCAGCCAATCACAGGCTGCAGCGGTCAAATGGACTGCCGCGTCATCCAGGGAGGTCGGGCTGGATGCCGAAAGAGGGACGCGTCACCAAGACAACGGCCGGTAAGTATGAAATTTGTTTACTTTCACTAGGGAAAGTGCTGTCCCTTCTCTCTATCCTGCACTGATAGAGAGAAGGGAAGCACTTTTTCCGCAGTCCGCAGCAGCTAGTCCGCATCAATTTACTGCACATTTTGGGCAGATCCGCAGCCGTAATCCGCAACCCGGATTAGGTGCGGCATTGATGCGGACAGTTGCGGAGGAAATCCGCCACGTGTGGTCATGCCCTTAAAGGGAACCTGTCAGTTCCTCTTTGCCTACCATACAGATCCCAGCGTTTGGTAGGTCTTGTAAAACGATGTTCTCATATACCTTTTGATTGCTTTGTATTACTTTATTTGTCCAGATAAACAACTTTATTGCCTTATGCAAATGACTGCAAGTGCCACTCATGTGGTCCGTTTCACCACAAGTGCTCCGGTTCTCGCCATTATAGCCTGGTCAACTCCGCCCCCTTGTGAACCACATTAGTGAGGATGAGAGTGACGTGGCTATAGCGTGCTGACATTAATCCTGAGCAAGGGGGTGAAGTTGAGCATAAAAGTGTAAAACTATGCTAGAAATACAGACAAAAATATCTTCCTCTTCTTTGTTCCTGTTCTGTCCCATGCTTTGTTATAGTTAGACAGCGTAAACTATCACATAATGCACCAAATTAATCACATTGGTGCATGCGGCATGATAATTTTGGCGCATCTTGCATGAGCTTTCAGACACTTTTCTCTTACTCATAACGCCTATCATTTGCCTTTTTTTGCACTAGAATTTTGTGCCAGTATGATGAATTTTTGGTGCGTTTTAAGCCATGCCTCCTTTCAGTAAGCCACGCCCTTCACAATAAGCCACATACCATTTCCGATACACTTTTTAAAAGTGTCTAGTGAGATACAAACATCAAAAATGCACCAATTTGCGCCAAAATTTGTTGTTGTTTTTTTTACACATTCTACACCCCGACACAGTAGTAAATCTGCCCATATGTGTCACAGGAGGCATCCCCTTTGTCTCCACTCCCAACCTCAGATCAGAGCAGTTCCTGGCTGGGAAGCAGCTTGCTGCAACAGAAACCTCCTCTCACCAGTATTAGTAGGAGACCAGGCAAGCTAAACCTCACAGACTCAACCCAGCCTCAATGACATTTAAAAAAAAAATTATTGTGTACATATGGTAGATATTCTCAAAAAAAATTATTTTGTATTCCACACAATATTTTGCTGTGCTATATAAAATAGTTTTGAACAGTTTTCTACGGAAAAACCATAACCATTATTATCGGACCTGTGAAACCATTTTCTATTGCAAAGATGGTCAGTCAGGCTACTAAATCCTGTTCAAATTGGTAAAATTATCACCAAATCTATAGCCAACTTTAAGGCTGGGTTCACACACCCTATTTGCGGACGTAATTCGGGCGTTTTAGCTTGGAATTACATCCGAAAATACGGCTCCAATGCGTCGGCAAACATCTGCCCATTCATTTGAATGGGTTTTACAATGTTCTGTGCCGACGGTCATTTTTTTACGCGCCGCTGTCAAAAGACGGCGTGTAAAAAAGACGCCCGCGTCAAAGTAGTGCCTGTCACTTCTTGAGACGTAATTGGAGCCGTTTTCCATTAACTCCATGGAAAAACAGCTCCAATTACATCCATAATGGACGCATCGAAAAACGCCTGTACTTGCCATTACGTCTGAAATTCCGGAGCTGTTTTCTCCTGAAAACAGCGCCGTAATTTCAGTCGTAACGGAGGCTGCCGTGTGAACATACCCTTATAGTATGACCTACAGTTATGATGTAGAAAACTACAGCACCAGCCGTCCTGCTGGCACACTGGCCTCCTGGGATGACGTTTCATCCCATGTGACCACCGCTACAACCTGTGATTGAAACGTCATCCCAGGAGGCCGCGCTGGAGGAAAGAACACAGACTTCTGGGTAAGTATCAGGCTTTTTTAATTTTATTTTGCGTTTTGTGCGTAGGGATCGCTGCGAACCCGCCGCAAAAAAACACAACAACTGATATTTGTTGCGGAATTTAGCTCCCCATTGAATTCAATCGGGAATTCCCGCAACAAATAAGCAGCGTTTACGCAAATACAATTGACATGCTGCAGAATTCTGCTACGTTTTTTCTGTCTGCAATTCCGGTCGGAAAAAACACAGCAATTCCACTACGTGTGGACAAGGGCAAAATCTTCACCAAATTACATACATGTGATTAGGGTTTTTAATGAGGCCTATCATCTTTTAGATTTGCTGCAAATTTTGTACTGTAAATTTCACCCATCCAAATCCATAGCAAAAATCCAAATTTAACACATTGGATTTTGCTGTGGTTTTTGCATTGGATTTGTGCAATTGAAATATTCCACCATGTCTAAACACAGGGGGAAGACAAAGCCTAAGGGGAAGACTTATTGTTGTTATCCTTTTTATTCGGATACATCGTAAATCTTCAAAACTTCAGCCCTATACAAAATTTCCCATAGAATTTTAAAAAACATTTAAGCTAAACAGACGCTAGTCCATGTTGGGTATGTGTACACTGTCTATGGTAGAGTGACAGTATAAGGAATCTTACCTTTTTTCCTCTCTGAGAGATATTTGGTGTTCTGGTGAGAAGTTTTTCCATGAGATATTCCCTGTTCTGTGAAATTAGCAAAAACAAGATTTAATTTGTAGTTAACACTTTATTTGATCAAACTGGTCAGGATCAGATATATTATTTATTCAGAAGAATGTACATGTGTACAACTATTACAAAGACACAAAAATAAAGATGGGCCATGTACCTTTGCTTTTTGGAAGAATTTACATTTTAGAAGTTCAGCTGCCGTTGGCCTAAAACAAAAAAAAAATGAAGACAAATTAATGTAAATCAAAACACTTACTTTTACTATAAGAACATCATTCATATGTCCGGAAATGTTGTGAAAATAAATGACAAGGCTTGTGACCACTTTTGGGGTATGTACACACAGGGCGGATACACTGCATAAAAGTACACAGCGTATCCGCCCCGGACACTGCAGGGAATTCCGGTCAAAAAACTGCAACAAATTGTTGTGACGTTTTTCGGCCAGAATGTCCGCTGCAGAAAACAGCACGTAAAAAAAACCAGTATATTCTTGCTCGTAGACATGGCGACGCGTCCTTCTGACATCCTGCAGTCCGGCCTCCTGGGATGACATTTCATCTCATGTGATTGGCTGCAGCAGTTACATGGGATGAAACGTCATTCCTGGAGGCTGGACTGGATGCAGGAGAATAGAGATCAGAGTAAGTATGGACTTTTTTCTGAGTTGCGATTTTTGCAGCGGAATCACAAGTTTTCCGCCACAAAAATCGCAACATCTGCTATTTGTTGCGGGTTTTACCTACCATTGAATTCAATGGGGAAAACCTGCGATAGAAAACCAGTGATTCTGCAGCATAAATTGACATGCTATGGATTGTAAAACCGCACTGTAGGTCAATTTATGAAGGTTTTGTGTGGCTGTATTTTTACGCAGCCTGTGGATGTGATTTGTTCAAATCTCATTCACTTTACTGCTACTGTAATACGCTGCAGATTTTCTGCAATGAAATTCGTTGCAGAAAATCTGCAGTATTTACACTACGTGTGAACTAACCTTGGGCCACCTCTCTGGTGGGTCATACTGGCCCACCGGAGCACTCACTAATGGTTTCTCAAGTAGGCCCAGGTTCTAGCACAGTAATGGGCCCCAAAGTCCCATTGAAGACAACCGTACTGGGAGCTGATTTGGAGCCGATTGCTTGCTCTCACAAAAAATGGTGACCTACTTAAACAAATTGTCTAGTTTTGAAAACCCACTGTTAGGGAATTTTGAGTTAATAGAGCGGGGTCCTCGGTTTAGGTTCCTTATCTCTTGGCCACAGTGAAGAGCAGTTACAAGGAACATCTACTAACTCTGGAGGACCTGTCCTGTCCTGCATTACACAGACAACCCATTCATTTCAAAACGCCCTGTGTATTGCCTAATTTTCCCTATAGTGGCGCTACAGGGAAACTGAACACTTACTGCCAGGTTAACCTACAAATTACAGCCGGTTGCTGCTGATGGTCTCAGCTTACTGTCAAGAAACCCATCTTATAAGTAGGGATTGTCCATAGACGACAACCCCTTTAAGGACAGCACATTATTGGGACAGCATCCTCTGAGATATTATACCAAATGACAAAAAAATATTGTGTGATGTATTAATGAAGCTGACGCTCCTCCGCCTCTCCATGCCCCGTCACCAATAATTGACAGGCGCTGATGTATCTACCGTAATCTTTCCTAGCTGCTATAATACCAAAAGCACTATATTTTTGGTGATGTTTGGTATAATAGTTCAGTAGATCTGTCATGATAATAAACTGCCCTTAAAAAGGACACTATATTCTTATGACAGATCCTCTTCAATTATATATGATCTGTGTGACCAATAAACTGCAATTAAAAATGGATGTGCACATGTTTTGTATAGATTGATGTTGGCCCCTCTAGTGAACCCAAGGCACACCAGTTAAAAATTGACCCCCTCCCCCGAATAATTTATGCCAATTTTTTTGTTAAACGAAAGGGTGTACCTCCATTGTTTACCCATATTAGTGACCTCAAACATGACTCTTAGTGAAATTTTTTACTTTTATGTACAGTGATTAGGCCCCCAAAAATAACTGTATTAGTACCAGCTCTAATATCTTATTCCATTATCAGCAATCAATGGCTTTGCTTAAAAAAAAAAAAAAAAGCTCAGTGTATGTTGTGGCGGAACGGGTGGTGGTTACAGGCATTGTACCCAAATAAAGGTTAAGCCTGCCGCAAACCGTCGCACTCCCGCCATCCGGGTGCCATAGCTTAGATGGTTGCCCGGTGCTAGATGGGGATATGTCCCCTCAAACTGCATTACGTTATGTTTGACAACTAGTTGATTATATTATATTGTATTCAGTGCTGCTTCACTGTCCTCCCCTCTAGGGTTAATCTTATACTGAAGGAGAATGAGTCACAGGCTGCAAGCGGGAACTTGTCTGAGGGTAAATAAGAAAAAGGAGGGGGCAAGAGCAGGATGCACATGGCCTGATGCCTGAGGGAGGGGTGAGTGAGGGAGATAGTGGTGCTGTGTGAGATTTCAGTCAGTTGCTGTCGAGGAGAGGATGAGATAGCAGTGTGAGCTGCAGGCAGGGGCTATCTACCTCAGAGATGGTACCTGACCTAGGGACAGTAATAGAGGACAAGTGCTGGAGTCCCATCTAACTAAGGAGGATCTGGAGACACCCCAAAGGATGAAAGGTACAGTGGAGAGACCCCATAGTGAGGTAGCCTGTCCCATCCAGCCCAGAGGGGAGAAGCAGCGATGCATTGGTTCTGTGTGTGTCTGTCCCTGTTAATAAACGCGCCTCTGTGGCTTGTCCCCTGTTAATCTGTGTCGCCTGAATCTATCGCCCACAATCTCATGGCGTAAACCGACCCCCACTGACCCGGTTTCGCCAGATATGTTACCATGTGTTTTTTGCCACTATCACTTTAAAATTTTCTGCAGTACTACAAAACAGTATAAAAATGATACCGATACATAAAGTGTCAGAGAATTTATTTGTTTGTGCAGAATTCAGACAACAAAATACTTCAGCTCAGTTTATCTTTCTATTCTGTCCATGCTCTATGACCTTGCTATATTTCTGTAGAAAAGATAAGAAACAAACCACAGGGTTTGTAATAACAAGAGAAAAATGAGAAAAATAATAAGAAATGAAAACCACTCATCTCTTTTTTTAACTTAGAAATAACTTTATCATTATTTCTACACAGGAGTATAGAACTGTAAAATACATGTAGATATATAGATTCATGCACACATGCACACACACACACACACACACACACACACACACACACATAGTTTTATACACATACTGTTATTATGTATTTTCTGTAAATACATTCAAAACGATGTGCTATTTTGTTTCCTAACATATTATTATGGGGGTTGAAGCTCCGTTTTTTGTCATCTCGAGTAGCAAATGCCCTTTGTCCCTTCACACAGCCATAAATCATAAAATTCTGGCTGCCTGCAGACACCACAAGGGGGAGCTGAGTGCATACATATTTATACGGCTATAATTAAAGTCATTGGCAGCAATATTAACCATTTCCCAACATCCAACATATATCTATAGCAGATGTCGGCAAGGTATGTATAGAAAGGGCTCAAGAGCTGAGCCCACTCCATAAGCAACAGGTATCAGCTGTGTATGACAGCTGACACCCTGCTCTAATGGCTGGGATCAGAAATACCTCCAATCTTGGCTGTTTAACCACTAAGATGCCACGGTCAATAGCGACCAATAGTGATTGTCCCCTCTGTCATCCCACGCCATCCGCTGATGGGTTGTCATGGCAACCTGCTATCTTTGTCCTTCCATTAACCTCTAGCTAGGAGCAGGGGCTCAATAGAAGAACACTAAAAGCACAATACACTTGCACCAACGTTCTAACGATTGCTTGTTTAGGTCCCCTAGTAGGACTAAAAATAAAGTAAAAATTAGTTTAATAAAGTTTTTAAGACTATATATAAAAGTAAAATATTAAGTTAAAATTTAATTAAGTTAAAAAAAAAACGTTTCAATTTTTACAGTAAAATAATTTAAACAATAAAAAAAACATAATTGGTTTTCCGCGTCTGTAACGATCCAAACTATTGAAATACAGCATTATTTATCCCAAGCGGCGAACACAGTCAAAAAAAAACAAAGAAACGCCAGAATTGCTGTTTTTTGGTCACCTCGTCACCTAAAAAAAATGAAATAAAAAGTGATCATAAAGTCATATGTACCTCAAAATGGTACCAATAAAAACTACAGCTCGCCCCTCAAACGACAAGCCCTTATTAAGTTATGGCAACAAAAAAAAAAAAAAAAAATCTATGGCTTTTGGAAGAAAAAAAACTAAAACTAAAAAATTAGAACTGGCTGAGGCGAGAAGAGGCCAAGTGACAAAATCACCCTCTAGTGATGGCTGCTAACAGCCTTTGTAAAAACTTGCGTGCCATGTCGGATATTATGGGATACTAGGCAAGTATCCTATAAAAACTCACATTATGTACCTCAGGCAGACACAGGGGTAGCTAAAGTATCTCTATAGTGTGAAGACCCCACCAAACAATTCTCCATATCTCACTTTCTTCTACCATTGTGACTTTGACATGCGGGGCAGGAATTGAAATTTTGGGATTATCTTCAGTCACCCCCGAATTTTCAGGTTTTTAGTAGAGTTAAGAGTCACAAATTCACAATGTCAGACAAACCCAGACAAGCAGGAATATATTTTGGTCTTATTTACTCATTAGAATATAATAGAGCAGCAGAACATACAGAATATAACTACAGTAGAATCACGTGTTGTGCGCTATTATCACTAACTTCTATGAGAAATCCACAGTAAAGTCTCCGTGTCGAAAATACCTCAGGCTGTGAATATTTTTGGTTTGCTCTTTTTTTTTTTTATTAACGTGGTTAAATTGTGTTTGATGTCTGCAAAAATTTAATACTGAATGTAGTGCGTGTCCGGAGATTCTCAGTCACTTACCTCTTTGATGGGTCTTTCTGGAGACAGAGTGAAATTAGTTTCCTAAAAGATTTCCCATATTTCCTCATCATCTCCTTATCTTCTACACCAGTTTCTAAAGTTGGAGGATCATTTTGCAAAGTCAACATTAGAACCTAGAGAAAATATTGGATATTTAGGGCACGTTCAGACATGGCGGACAACTTCCACAGCAGATTTTGTCGTGATTTAAGGCAAATCCGCAAAGAATCTGCTGCAAATTTTGCACATGTTACATTGCGCAGGTTTTATCCTATGCATTGAAAAAGGGTGAAATCTGCTGTTAAAATCCAATGCCTCTCCGCAAAAGAATGATAGAAAATCCACAGCATGCTTTGATTTCATTGCAGATTTTTACTTGGATTCCGCTTGTATTGTACTGTAAATTGCTGCGGATGTGCAAAGGAATCCGCAGTAAATCCGCTAAGTCTGAACATGCCCTTATAGGATTGATACAATGCAGCTGTAGGTTTCATATGAAATATACCTTTAAAGTGAATGTCCACCAATTGACACCATTTTTTATTTTTAACTAAATAAGTTGAAAATGGGGTGAAGAAAAAAGTGACAACTGCTCTGGGACAATTTTGTGATACACAGTAGGCTTGTGAATTTAAACTATAGGATAAGATAGGAACTATTACCTTCATTGGAGGATACTTGTGATAAGGAGCTGAACCCGTGGCTAGTTCAATAGCTGTAATTCCAAAACTCCATATATCAGCTTTGAAGTCATAACCTCTGACCTAAGGGGATGGAAAGTAAGAAACGTATTAGTAACAATCACGACTTCTACTATTCCCCTATTATTTAATGTATGTAAATATATATATATATATATATATATATATATATATATATATATATATATATACACATACATACACACACACTCAATATTGAAATTGCAACACCAAGAAGGGCAAATCGTAAGGTTTTGCAAACCGAGGAAGTATCAGGTGTCACTAAGATCTGCAAATTATCAAATTTTCAAGCATCGAGCTCCAGCCTGTGGCATGTGGGAGGCTAAAAGCCAGATTGAAAGCAAAGTTTTTTAGCCACATGAAACCTCAAAAATCGGATCAAGCGGTGTGGGATGATTGTGCGATGCCTCCTGTTTCACGATGTGCCTGTTATCGCCACTTGTCATAAACTGAGAGGGACGGAATCCTTGAACTGAGAGACATTGGTTTATCACTCTGGCATATCGCTGCACGCCTAGGCTGTGATGTAAGAACTGTTCAATGCTGCATGTCCCGGAGGTTGGGAGAACAACAACAAACGGGAAAGACAGCAAGAGGTGCGCGGAGGCGAACCTCTGTACGGACAAATCATCTGATTGGAAGAATGGCACGTAGTGATCGATTCTATACTGCAAGTGAAATTGGACGTCACATCCCAAGCCTAGGGCCGCAACTAGTGTCGAGACAAACCATAAAGAGACGTTTGCACGACATTGGACTATGAGCCAGACGTCCAGCTACAGGTGTTCCATTGACTACATGCCACCGCTCTCAAAGGCTATCATGGTGCACAACAAGGCGGCAATGGAGGCTAGAATGGAGGTCTATTATATTCAGTGATGAGTGCCGATTTTGTCTCGGATGCAATGACAGCCGGAGATTGGTCTGGAGACCATGTGGGCAAAGCCATGAAGAGGCCTTCACATGGGAAAATCACACCGGTCCTACTCCCTGCATTATGGTGTGGGGTGGCATAATGTACCATAGCTGGACCCGTCTAGTCTTCATTTCAGGTACACTAACAGCTCGGGAGTAACATTGATTTGGTCGTGGAAGCAGTGGTACGGTCATTTCTCCAAAGTGTCCCAGAAGCCGTTTTCAAACAGGTCAATGCCAGGCCACATGTTGCTCATGCTACTGTGATCATCCTGTATGGCCTAAACGCGCTACCATGGGCTGCAGAGACTACGGACTTGTCTCTCATCGAGCACATATGGGACGTCATTGGTCGACAATTGCAAAAGGAGCTGCCAGCAGTCAATCTTGATGATTTGCGTGCACAAGTGCATTCAGCGTGGCATAACATTCCTCAGACAACCATTAATAACCTCATTGATAGCATGCTAATGTGTGTAAGTGCGTCTATTTCTTTGTGTTGTGCTCATACTCGATAATGAATAAATCAAGATGTTTGGAATATTTTGTTTCCGTCCTCTTATCATTTGCATATCATTAACATGTCTAGCAATCCTGTGATTTCCACAATTCCAAAACTTTTCCTTCTTGGTGTTGCAAATTCAATGTTGAGGAGTGTATATATATATATACATACACACAGTATACATATATATTTATATATAATAGTGGTAGCCATGATGCAAGTTATATTGTTATGCTATGCTTACAGTCTGGATAGATATTGAAAGTTAGATATTGAAATTATTATAGCAAATTTGTTCTGCCAAATGGTAGAGGTACCAGGGAGCGAACCCTCATTGATCTGACAGATTTATTGGCCTATACAAAAAAACACATTAAGATTTATCCATGGGGTGCAGAGGCAGAAGTCGCACCTGAGCCCTGGCTCAAAGACACATAAGAAAAAAATAATATTGTAATTGCCACATGGTAGATGGGGGGGGGGGGGTTGTGTTAAATATTTTTCATTGGGGCCCAGGAGCTTAAAATTACGCCTCTGGGTATATCTAGCGCCAGTCTGTTATGAAAATGTATAGAATCAAAGACTGAACTGTAGGTCTTTATCTTAATAAACTACAAACAAGAAGCTAAACTTGAAAACCTGAATATGTGATAAAGTGACAGAAGTGGGGCCAGTCAGTAAATGTCCTAAACAAGTGCATCCCAAGGTAAGGCGCAGATGGAAAGAAATTATCATAAGCTGCACGGTCCTTTCTCTGCACTAATCTCTGGTTTAGTAAAATCAATGACTGGTAATATTATACTGGATTCAGGAGACAAATGAAAGCCTAACTGAGGAACACCATATTTTTAATTTAGGAATGGACTAAGACCACTGATGTTGACGCTTAGACATCCCCATGTTCTGGACCGGTGAGACTCTAGTAAAGTTTTTGGAAGCCCTTCCCAAACTACAATTAATGCATAAGAATGATACCAGTTTATATATAAGAATTGAGGGCCCCATGAGTAGACTAAATGTATGGATTCTCAGGGACAATTGTGCAGCCAACAATGCTATATAATACAATTATCGCCTGCTTTTACGGGATATCTCAAAACTTGACTTTGAGAATTTAGCTTATGGTGTATTTACAGAGCCAGAATGTACTCACTTCGACATCTGTAAGTTAGATAGAGAGCCCACTCTTCAGCCCCAGAGCCAGAACTCTGGGTGCTGAAGGTCACTTCTGCAGTCCTTCCGAAAAGGACAAGCAGACACTGCTTCAGCAGGAGGTGGTTAATCAGGGGTTCCTCCTCCAATCGGGAAGTTCATACAATGTACAGCAGGTGTTCAGCGCACTCACTGTTTTAACCCTATCTGGGCATCTGGACCTTTAGTACTCAAACGCATACCTGTTCCATTACTTCTGGAGCCATCCAGCAGGGGGTGCCGACAAATGTTTTCCTTACTTTATTCCTTGTCATATCGCCACCTGTGGCTAAAAATGAACTAACACCAAAATCTGAAAAGAAATAAATACACAAAATTAAGTAAGGAAATGCAAAAAAAGTTTGAAGTGGATCAGTAGTTTAACCCTTCAAAAATCTTTATATTCTTAAAACCAACTTAGGCTGTACTATAACCTTATATATTCATTTTAATTAACCCCTATAGGCCCAACCTATATTGGGCCTTCTAAACCGAGTTAGAATGGGAAAAAACAGCATGATGCCCTTTGCAGTATTAATAATATGCTAACTTTATTTTATCACTTTTCACTGCGGCATATAAGCACTTAAATAGCCGGCATCGGAACTTTCTGTTACCTCTGGAGCATGAATTACAGCTACGCTCCCACTAGTAAACCCGTAAGCAGCTCAGCGGTGCCTGCAGGAGCATCTATATGTATCTATATGATCAAATGACGTTACATACTGTGCACTTAGACGTACAAGTACACCAAAATGCGCCATGGGTTTAATTAGATGGCAATGCGTGGGTTTCTTACTTATTCATTTTAAAATGATCAGGATATGATGAGAGTAAGTAAAATAAGCGAGGCAGACGAGTATGTTCATGTCCTAGCCTTAAAAAACACTACGGGCAAAACGGATACTGACGTGGCTCCACTACACAACAGACATGCTGCCGATTTCCAAATCCATTCCATGCCTTCCCAACTATAGCGGAAGAATACACTACATGTTACCAGGGTTTACAATCCCCATTCACATGTAATGTTCTTGTGAAAACCTGTAACAAATCCTCCATATCTGAACACGGTCTATGAGTGATAACCACATGTTTTCTGCGGAAAAAGTCTGACAGACATCCGCAGGTTTTTCACATTGTAAACTTACATGCAGATTCAGATGCGCATTTCCTCCAATTTCAGTTACAAAGGGTAAAATTTGCAAGAATTCCATGCAACATCCTCAACAGATAGAGCATGATGCGGATATGGAAAACTTCAACATCTCTGAACTCTAATCTGTGTGTTTCTGCAGCATGAATCTGAAATGTGTGAAGACTCAGAGAGCAGCGATTCAGACACATTTTATCTGTGTTATGGACGCAACAACCCACATACAAAGTAGACAAAAAGTTAGAAATTTTGTCTTTTTTCATTCTACTATTTTCTAATGCCAATGGGACTGTGAGCGGTTCCTGACATTTGGCTCGCATGTAGCTTAGATTATGTGGGTCCACATTATAACAAGTGGGAACATTTACAATCTCTGAAATATTTTTCTACGCTGTCTTAATTGCTACATTTAATTTAAATATTCCAAACTCCTGAAGCCAATGTGTGCAGAGTAGCAAGGTAAATAAAGCTTGGATACATTCCTGTTCAGTTATATAATAATTAATAGACTGAAGTCCATTCTTGCCCATTATGCGTATTATATCATTTTTCTTTCCTTCTTTATCCTTTCTCAGTGGAATTAAATTACTTGCAATCTCCTAATCAGTCTTCCTAGATGGAGTCCGGGAGAATTCAATTCTTGCGACCTTCCATCGTGTATATTATACTACTTTCTATGAGAGCACAAAAATAAATTCTACAGTAGCTTTCAATTACCACTATTTTCTGTTAGCACTCGTAAATCACATTTACTATAGATGGAAATGCTCATACTCTTACTGTAGTATCACTCTAAAAAAAATAACATATCGGAGACGATTGGAAATTAAATGGCTTCCAACTGAGTGTGACACTTTTGTCATTGTATTCTTCTCTGAAAGTTATAAAACTTTACAAAGATTGAGACTGAATTTACTAATTTAATTCTCTAGACATTACATTATATTTCTGTATTTATTTTCTATTATTTTTTAAACAACCAGGTCTACATTTACAGTGCTCAGTATGCTCACTTTTTTGGGGCCAGGGCCCAGGGGTCAAAGAGGCTCAGAAACACTGGCCTCTAAGACCACGTACAAAATGATTTGAATGGGTGCTTATGAAGGTGCCTGCCCAATGATGGAGACAACTACGCAGCTGTTAAATGACAAAAGTCCTCTCGACCTTACGATCTTCCATGATCTCATTGGTGAGTGCAAGACAGGAAAAGGAAGCTGAAGGAGATCAACCTGAGATACGCAGATTGATTTAAGTTTCTTCTATCCCAGGCTGAAAGGGTAATTAAACGTTCGACAAACTTCTGACATATCAGACGTTTTGATTGGTAGGTGTCCGAGCACTGAGACCCCCACCAACCACTAAAACAAAGCGAAAGAAGTGCTCGTGTGAGCACTGAGCCGCTTAGTTTCTGTTTGGCTTTTTTGGGAAAGATTCTGCCGCTTCCTTTTAGCGATTGGTGGGGGTCTCAGTGCTCGGACCCCCACCAATCAAAACTTCTGACATGTCACTATGAGATGTCAGAAGTTTGTCAAACGTTTAGTTGCCCTTGAAGGACAGTGCCATAGCCTGGAGAGGTAGGTAACCTACTTGACATTAAGTATAAAAAAACGAAACCCTTCATCCCCCTAGACCACTGTGGAGATATAAAAAAAACTATTCCTAATTATCCTAGACCAGCAACGTTATCACTATGCTAGAACAATCTTTTACGATTAATCAAATCTCCACCCTAGATCAGGAACAGTATTACCACTGCGAGTGCCCATAGACGTGGCAAAAAGTGTACCCAATTTTCTGCAAATTCCTGCGATTTCACGGCAAGTACAGGTGAAGGAAATTGTTTTTCATGTGCATCACCTGTACTTGATGCAAAACAGTGGCAATTCGCAGTAAACGGTGTGCATTTTTTTCCGCACAGTTCTTGGCCGCATTGTGTACGGGCATAATGACCCCTTTACTACCTCCAGACCAACAGGAATATTGGCATTAAAGGGGTTGCCCGGGACATTTAAAAGACTGCAAACAGGGTACGTGATAAAACAACAAAATAAGTATAACTCTTCTGGTAAATCCGCCGACACTACCGCTCTGCCGCAACGGTGCTCCTCGTCGGTCCCTGTTGCTGACCAGCAGTGATGATGTTCCAGCTACCGGCATGTGGCTGCTGCAGCCAATCACTGCGCTCAGTGATCGTGTGCCACCGTACTATCATCACAGCTGAGGACACTGATTGGCTGTAGCAGTCAAATGCTGATAGTCGTAACGTCATCAATACTGGATAGCATAAGCAACGCTGGAGCGGCAGCGCTGGAGCAGCAGGGAATTTACCAGGTAAGCAATACTTATTTTTTTTATTTTATCCCATCCCATGCATGCAGCCTGTCTTTTAAATGTCCTGGACATTCCCTTTCACCCCTAATCCACCCTAGACTACTTTGAAAATTTAGTGTCAACCCTTAACTGCCCATAAAACGGCTCGCTCCACTGAAGGACAGCAGTAGGTGAAATTGTGCCATTACCTGCTATCTGTACTGATCCATCTTCTCCCAAGAGGATATTTCCAGCCTTTAGGTCCCTGAGATAAAATATTAAAATTATTATATTTCTTCAAATCTAGTCAAATCTGATATAACTGTATAAAGGACATCAAAAATACTCGGCTGATTCAGTATTACTAAGAAATACATTTATGCTTGTGACTCAGAAAGAACATAAGATCAGGAAATGTGTTTGAGCTTTGATCTGCATTACAATATATATTTTCTACTGTATTAATCACAAGAGATCAATCATGATTAAATAAAATAACCACAAAAAATACATTTCACATACGCTTAAACTGGGTAGAATTAAAATCCATGCCTATCGTTTTGCTTCTTTGTTGATGATTTTATTTTAAAAGCCACTGACATGCAAGCTAAAAATTCTTTGTACAGTATATCCAAGGACAAGAATATAGGTATAAATACTACTGCATACTGTTGTTTATACTGTATGTGGTGTCCGAGAGGAATTCCTAGAAGATTTGTCCAATCGATCTATTGCACAAATACAGATCTTCTGAAAGGGGAATTATATACATTCTCTTTAAAGTTCTTCCACGTCATAGATACAATTGTAGCATTCATAAAATTTTAGCTCGCACTGTTACAATAATTGATATTGTGTGTTCAGATAAACACATCACACAGTGAAATCTGAGCAGAGCACGTAATCATAGAATTCTTCAGCTAGGTGGTACTTAAACGTAGTGTACTCTGTGACCTTTGTTTCCCATGGACACTTAAATTTAACAGCACACCCAGTGTTTGGGCATGATATTGCAAGTAAAACTTTTCAGCTGTTTAATTGTGACATAATTAACACAACTACAACAGTTATTGTAAAATAGCAGACAAATGTAAATGATCTCATGGCGCTAAAAGATTATTTTATGCTTATGACAGTGAATGGAAACATTCTTGCTCACTTCCAGAGGCTGAAAATCTGTGCTGAACACGCCCAAATGACAAAGGAGCGCAGTTCATTAAAAGGGTATTTGACCGTTTTCGTAAATCTATAACCAATAATAGAGAGTGCCTTTTCATCAGGGGCAGACATGGGGCCCAGTAGGTAGAGGGGTTCACTGCCCTCTTAAAAGCAGCTGGCAGCTACTTCTACTGCATGTAAGGGAATAAACTTCTGTTCAAAGGCATGACAGGGCACAAAGGCCTCTAATTCTCACGATAGGTGGGGATCCAGCTATGTCTACCATCAAATCTCTATTGTAAAAGTTCTACACTTATGTGAGCACATTGGGTCACATTTACAAAACTTCTCTACCCTGAATTTTATTCTCCAATAGGAAAGCACACAAACAACTCCAGCTTGTACCTGTTTATTGCCACTTGGCATTGCAATAAAAGTTGAGGATAATGTTTTGTAAATCAAGTAAAAAGCCCAACCTTTTTGTCCAAGCAAAAATGTCATTGTTAACAAGAAAAGTAATAGGGGAGCTTTATAAATGTGGAATATATGAGCTGGAGCCAGAATCTCAGCTTTTGAATGATACAATGATGAAAGCTCTGCAGGAGAAAAAGTTTGACTTCTTGGTTCTGTGTCTGTGAAAGGGATGGAGGAGGGCAAGGTGCAATAAATGGGTATGGGAGTATAATATATCCTTTTTAATTTAATAATTCATGTATTATTGATGTGGAAATGGTCTGGATACCCCTGGCAGCAAAAGGGTTACATTTGAAAACCATCTTATACATGTTTTTTTTATCATTCTAACCATTGCACCTTTGCTACAGACGATAATTCATACCTATGAATCTGTCCATTCCTGTGTAGGTAATCTAATCCTTCCAAGACTTCTTTAAGAATAGTTGCAATAATTGGTTCTTCTAACACGCCATTCTTATGTTCACCTCTGCCGACCACATCTTTTATAATGTCCAACATGGATCCTAAAACAAAAAAAAAAATTATATATTCTTTGGCACCTCAACTAAATGCTCCAGGCAAAACTAATATACTTTGTTATGCCTGTTGCATGGACTGAGGGGGCGGTGCGTGACGCAAGCAATCAAAGAGCACCACAATAAAAAATCCCTGTGTCATACATCGGCCCTTCAGGTCCTGCACTGGTCATAACTCAGCTTAATCCTATCCAGTAGGCACTTTCTTTTGTCTACTTACTTTGTCACCTATAGACACATGCCTACATTGCCTAAAAACTTTTTTTTGTCAATTTCTAAGGTGTCAGGATGCAACAAGCCGAAGAATGAGATGGAATTGTAATTAGGAGTTAGACCAGGAGAACTATAAGAATCCAAAGGGCGAAACAGGCGAATAATCCAGAAAAAAAGTTCAAGGTCAGGATTCTGAGTCAGGAACAGAGTCAAAACAGAAATAGGAACAATAGCAAACCACAGTATACATGACCCGAGTGGACTGCTACCTGGACTCTGCCCCACGCGTATCGCTGCCTCCAGGTGCAGCTTCGTCAGGGGTCGCCTGATATCTACAGCGGATCGTGTATTACATTGCATTGTATTATATTGCATGGACTTGGTTTTGGTGTCTTGTTTTAAATGTTTTTAACCCTTTGTAACCTAATAAATGAGTATTCTCAATATTTTTGGGTGTGCGCTTCCCTATAATGTGCTTTCTGTCCTCCAAATGCCAGTCTATAATTTGACTGGTATAAAAATAAAATGCAACCCAATGACCTAAAACAACAGACTATTGTCTAGCCTCGAAATAACTAATCCCTCCAAAGTGCTTATTAAATATTTTTCTTGGCTGAACAAAGTCTACCGACCAGTTTACTTTTGACACTTTATCAAGTTTACACATTGACGAGTAGAATACTAATTATTAAATCAACTAGTAAATCCAGATTTAATGCTTCAAGTGGTGCTACTGCTGATGACTTCTAGCTTTGGTTCAAGCTTCTCAAACATCTATCTGAGTTTCTCACGATTCACCAGCAAAATTACTTCTGTGACGGCCAATCAAATATTAGCAGACATCATGGTCAGTTTACATGCAATCATAGAGCACATTCACCTACATGGACTTTATGTTCATTAACCCATAAAAACCAACAAAAAAACTTAAAAGTGCATGATACAAATTATGTAGAAAGTTGTTAGAATCGGGGGCATTTTGCTGTCTTCATTCTGGGCACAATCTTATTTGAAAACCCCCCTTTATAAATCCAAGCTTGCCTCTGAAACTTATATGCTATCCCTAAATACCACCACCCAATCCAACGGATAATCTATATATATATATATATATATATATATATATATATATATATATATCCATCCTTACTCCACTATTATACCTCCAGTCCGCATTCCCAAGCCCTAACTAGCAGTAGAATTGTCATTGATAAGTTTATGTGCTGTGTTTTGCATGATCTGATGATATATTCACTTCCCATGCAAGCCAAGGTAATTTCATAATGCATATCCCATAAATAATGTGCAATTCCAGTATACCTCTCCAACATGCATCTAAATATACAACTTCAAACCATTACAAAGAAACCCATTACCCCAATGTTGCTATAGATCACAGTTAAATTTTTTATTTATTAACGTTACCTCCACTTAGTAATTTCATAACCAACCACAGCTCCTCCTTCACAACAAACGAGGTATAATATGTAACGACATTGGGATGACTGCACTGACTCATGGCTTGTATTTCTTTCTGAAAAGAGACATATTGCGGAGATTAGTCATTGTCAGAAGATAAAAAAACAGAATACACAATGATTAATACCTTTTCAGATCACATTTATATCACCTTCAATGCATATCTTACAGTGCAGGGAACAATGGCATATCATGCTAATGACACAAACGTGTAATGACGAGAGATGGGACCATCTCACTATTCAAGTGTTGGAGACCGCTCGTGTATATAGATCCAATACACTGTGATGTAATAAAATGTGGTGGCAGGTCATGGGGTCATTGCAGATTCTGCATTAGGGCCAAGCAGGGTCAGACTGGCCCATTGGATTACCTCCAGTGGACTATAGTTCTGACACAATAAAGGGCTCCAAGGGTCCAGCAGAAGACAGTCCCATATGGAGGAGACTTTGGAGCCAACCCAATATGACACTGGGTCAAAGAAACTTAAATCTACACCTCTGTACAGAACTTTTAATAAAGATTTAAATGCTGTTCAATAAATAGTAATATTTAACCATCTTCTACAGAACATTTAATGGAGGGCACTGATTGTGACCCATATACACCCTTCACAGCAGACAAGTGACTTCAGGATAGATCCAGGCCACTGTTTCTCTTCCTCATGAATGCACACTGTAAATTTCATGCAATCCCTTGTTCTGCAGCTAGCTGACACTCCTACAGGCTATTTTAGATTTTCAGGGTAATCCTTTCACACATGAATTCTGGCTTTTGGACGCCATTCAAGGTTTTATTATGGTCCTTCAAATAAGACTCCAAATCAAGGTCCACTATGTGTCTGCGTCCAATATTTGTTTTGGCAGTCAAGTAATTGCTTTGACAGTACAAGGGAACATCTCTGGGCAGGAATTCAAGTTCCAATTTCCTATCACATTAAGCTGCAGAGGTTGGAAATTCTCACTGCTAATTTATTGAAGATCCAAGTATAGTTGTAGTCAAGTTCTTGTTTCATAATGAAATGGCAATAACCATGAATGAAGAAACTAGTAACATAGCTGATAGAGAGAGAAAGATAGATAAATATATCTTTATATAAATCTGAGCTTTTTTTCCTGATACTGAGCACCAAATCTTTCCCATAATGTCAAGATTCAAACCTAGAAACTCCTCTTTCCCAGGCAGTAGCTCTTCTGACTGAGCTATTAATGGTGCTGGACAGCTCCACTGCTGAATCTGTTGTCTAGTTAATTTTGATTCTTGCCTCTCCGGATTCCTTGTCTTGATTACCTAATTATCCTCACACTTTTGACTAAATGTAAAAGTCTGGCTCTTGCATTTCCTAATTGCGAGACTATTGAGTTTCCTGTTCCTTGTTGCCTTTCTATAAACTGTTGCTGCTCATCTGTGTACTGAACTTGACTGTTTGCTGACCACGTCTCTGCCTCACGCTACAACTTGTTGCTGCTTATATGCATACCCAACTTGGATTATTTCCTGACCACGTCTCCGCCTTACATTACAACATGTTGCCGCTTAACTGTCTACTGCTCCTTAATTGTTACTTAACTGCTCTTGTTTTTATCATCCTCCTGGCAGATCGTTTGAACTCTGAATCTGCTACAGACCTTGACACATAGTCATAAAATATAGCATGCTGGCTACCTGTAGCGACCACTAGAGGGAGCTTACTGGATACCATAATAAATGGACTAACTTAGATCTACTTAGGTTTGATCAGTATTAGAATTAGATGGTGTCAGAGGCACACTGAAGCTGCTGTCAGCCAAGCCGTCAGTCCAGCTCACTGACGGATTCGGCTTACAACCACGTTATTCAACTTCTATGTAAAATGGCTACATAAGAGCTGCAGCGCTAAAATGGACCAATTTTTTTTTATAAATGTCTTTTACAAAAGTGCTTATAATCACCATAAACATATGTTACATTTGTAATTATACAAAAATGTCACAAAAGGTTTCCATAGCATTTAACTCTATGGCTATGCAGATGATTTGGAGCTCTGGATCAGAAAAACAAAAACGCTGTTGCTGTTGTGTAGTCTCTTCTACAGATCGATGATGATAAATTTGTAATGCACAATATACAGGTTCTGATTTAAGTTCCTCTAAGTAAAACACCGTCCTGTAGAAGCTCACGTAAGAAATGTAACAAAACAGAATTGCTGTATTATGTAAACCAGCAGTAATATATGTTTACACAATGAAACATTCACACACTCCCTGTCATTTCATATCTGGCTTCAATCTCTGGAGTTTACAAATTCTCTGTCTGCAGTAAGGTAAGAGTGCGGCTCGAATGATGGAATTTGATGCAACAGACTTTCATTTCTGCACATTTATTAACTAAAAGTAGAAAGCAATGTTTTTTTTTTCTACATCTATGGTTAAAATATATACACTATATGGACAAAAGAATTGGGACGCCTACACATTACAGGAACTTTTATGACATCCTATTCTAAATCCACAGGCATTATTAAAGAGTTGGTTCCCCCTTTGCAGCTAAAACAGCTTCCATGCTTCTGGGAAGGCTTTCTACAAGATTTTGGAGTAGGTCTGTTTTTTGCCAATTCATCTAGAACAGCATTTGTGAAATCAGACGTTGATGTTGGACACGAGGGCCTGGCTCGCAATCTCCGTTTTAGTTAATCCCAAAGGTGTTGGATGGAGTTGAGGTCAGGTCTCTGTTCAGGCCGATAGAGTTCTTCTACACCAAACTCACCCAGCCATGTCTTTATGGACATCGCCTTGTGCACTGGGTCACAGTCATGCTAGAACAGTAAAAGACTGGACCCAGAAAGCATTTGCCAAGTGAAGGGTCTTCCATCCTGTGATGGTCCATGGTCCCAATGCTGCTGTAGTGAAGAAATACTCTACAAGAATAGCTTCGTAATGGAAGCCATATGGAGGCACCGTACAACGCCGTATGGAGGCACAACGCCGTATGGAGGCACAACGCCGTATGGAGTCCCCGTGGAACGACACACAGTTTGCCTGCGGGTGTGTAGTGCATAGCCGCAGTGACCCATGCATGCAATCGTACAGCCTCCATGCACAAGACTCTGATGTGTTTATGAAGCCTAATTTGATTGAGCCAAACTCATAAATGCCAGATTAACACAAATATAATGCCTACTGTCGGGAATTTTCTAGCAGCTAATCTCTCATTTGACTTCTATGTGATCAAATTAATTCCCCATTTATTTTATTTAGAGGAAATGATTTCCATAAGCATGAATGAGAATGGCTGACCTGTAATCACCCATGCAGGACGAGACATGTCTATCTGAAAGGACTTGGGAGTAATGAATAATTAATCTGCTTCAGTATAGCTTCCTTTGCATTCTGCTGCCTCCTGTAGCGTGCCCCTCACTGTGTAACTGAATCAGGACCTGGGGACATGCCTTTTCAACCTATAAAGTGCATTATTACTTATTTAACAAGTTTTAGCCAAGGAAAGCTAAGTTCTCTAAATAGTGCTGTCAACATATCCAAACTTGTCAGACCTTGCTGTGTTGGGGATAGCAAGAGGTTGTACATAGGACCAGGCTTAAAGGGGTAATCCCATCTTATAAAATGATGTCATTTCTCTAGGATATGCTATCACCCCCGGGATGTCCACAATCCTGAGTGTAAAGCATCCCTGGAACAGATTTAATACTGCGTCCCTTTCCCTGTTTTTCCCTGCACATCAGCCCCCAGACAGTCACTCTGCCGGGGACTTCAGCACGGTCACATTTTCCTGCACAGCAAGGTGCAGGAAAAACTTAGAAGCGGACGTAGCACTAAATCACCACTGGGGACCCTTCATTTACAGGATCGCCTGGTCCCAGAGATTAGACCACCATCGATCATAATGTGATGGCATATCCTGGTTTTATGCCATCACTTTATGAGATAGAAATAACCCTTTTACTTGAAGTTAAAATGGTCCCTACCATGTGCTACACGCTGGCACTGTAAAGTCTCTGTAAATGTGAACATACAAGTAAGGTACGCAGACAGCAGAGGGACCCCGTGCAAGAACAGTTACCGGTAATGAATTTCTTGTTCTACAATAGCTCATCATAGAGCACCCCCATCACGTCTCTCTAACAATTCACCAATAGTTGTGAGCCATGAGATTCATTAGCTGCGCCCCTCACATATAATCTAAGAGACAAAAGGAAACTGCTTTTTTGGTGGCAGCGGACCCCTATCTTCTTGACACAGACAGCTGAACAAGCGGCACATACTGTATGGTTCGTCCACCTCTGAACATAAGTCACAATTTGTTTGCCCAATAGAAATGATAACGGGCACTAAAAATGAAAATACTTAACACTTCCATCCATCAGAAGGCACCTGGAAAATGACAGTGAGATTAATCAATCCTTCAGATAAGGATCTTTTTTTTTTTTGGTGATGATTTCATAATATATATGTATAGAGGAGCTCTGTTTTTTTTAACTTTATTGAATTATATATTTCTGTCTGTATGCAGCAACACTTAGATGAAGCTTGCTGCATATGGATACAGGTAGTATGGAACTCAATTGGGCTTTATAAATCTGCATGCAGTGAACTCCCCCAAGTGGTGGCTACAGTTAGCCACTATGGCAATGTCAAGGCAAGCAGGGGAAAGCAGTTCAGCGCCCGGTCCACTCTCAGCATGGGCCCTATAGCAAAATGCTATATAGTAGCTAGGCCACTGATCTGCAGGGATCAAATTTAAGAATGTCTTATGGCACGTTCAGATGTGGCAGAATTTTTCGGCTGCAAATGTTGGTGCAGATTTGGGGCAATTACGCAACGAATCTGCACCAACATTTGCATACTTGACAGGAAATTCAGACGTTGCAGATATCACAGCGGACTTGCCACAGATTTTAGTTTTTTCATTGCAAAGGCTGAAATACGCAGTGAAATTCCGCTGCTTCTCCACACCAGACAGTGCATGCTGCACCGCAGCCTATGGTCCGCAGCGGAGTTTTCCGCAATGTCTGCACAAAGATAACTAAAAAGGTGTGGAAACCCATGGACAAAATGTCTGCAAAGGATTTCCACTGCAGACTGTCCGCAGCGGAATTGCACAGCAATTCCGCCACGTCTGACTGTGCCCTTATACATCTTCAAAAATATTTGTGCATTTATGCCTACTATTGTATCACATACATGCCAGCACATTTATATATTTTATGATGTTTCTGGCTAACACGGTACTACACTATTTTTTACTGTACTGTGTTTTATCACTAATGTTTTACGTACTTTTGCTAACAAGTGCATATATCCTTCATAACAGTGGAAGTAAGAACCCAAAATCAACCCATACTTACAAGTAGTTCATCCATGTTGGTCTGGCACTTCTCTAAGTTTATCCTTTTTATGGCGACCCGCTCTTGTCTGGGTTTGCATAATGCTGCTTGAACCACCGCTGTGGCACCACTTCCTAAAACAAGATCATTTACAGTGCATGTCATTAAAGTGATTCAGATATAACACAGAAACATATTCCCAGGCTGCAGGGTCTTAAGCTGGGCCTTAACTCAGAGATTTATCCATGATCTGACTAATAAGATACATTGTTAGGCCTCGTTTACACGAGCGTGATATACGTGCGTGCGACGCACGTGCTTTTCACGCGTGTCGTATGCACCTATATTAGTCTATGGGGCCGTGCAGACAGTCCGTGAGTTTTGCTCAGCGAGAGTCCGCTGAAAAAAACTCACGACATGTCATATCTTTGTGCGCTGTTCGCGCATCACGCACCCATTGAAGTCAATGGGTGCGTGAAAACCACGCATACCGCACGGAAGCACTTCCGTGCGAACTGCGTGATTCGCGAAACAGCTGTCAAACTGAATGTAAACAGAAAAGCACCACGTGCTTTTCTGTTTACAAACATCAAAACGGAGTGTCATAATGATGGCGGCTGCGCGAAAATCACGCAGCCGCGCATCATACGCTGATGACACACGGAGCTGTTATGTTCCTTTTGCGCACGCAAAACACTGCGTCTTTTGCGTGGGCAGAACGCATACGCTCGTGTAAATCAGGCCTTAGAATAAGGTTGGGGATCACACTTTTACCCTTAATTTGCTTCTTGGTTTGTTTTTCAATCCTGAAGCTCTATGATTTCTTGTGCATGTATTGAGAGGAAGTGACCTAAAACAAGTCAGTGTAGTGTGAAGGGGCACTCCACTGTACAGCAGTTCCTATATCCACATCCCTATCTGTAGCTAGATGTATAGGGGAATTCTGTAAAACATGTTTGATAAATTGTGTGTCTATGATAACTAAATGAATGCTTGTGACCAATGCTTTAAATCTCGTAAGAACATGAAATACTATCGATAATCTCATTAACTGTATCGGCCGGTCTGGGTGTCTGTATTACCAAACCGCAAATTTACTAAGTTATTCAGCAATACTACAGGACAGAAGTGCCACCTTTCCCATAAGCAAGTAAGAACTGAATAAGAAACTTCGTCTAATGCACTCACAAAGGGCACAGTCATCAGTGGGAGGCTCGTGTCTCCATTCCAAACACAAGAAGCATAGACGCTGCAATTCGGGGGCCTTGAGCTCAAATATGAGTGGAGTGAGAAGCATAGATGGGGAGATGGAGCTCTAAGGGTATGTTCACACTGAATTTTTTGACAAGTTTTTTGACGCGGAAACCGCGCCAAAAAAAGGCTGAAAATGCATCCCATTGATTTCAATTGGAGGCGGAGGCGGTTTTTTACTGCGAACGGTAAAAAACGCTTGCGGTAAAAATAAACGGCATGCCCTATGTTCGGGCGATTACGCCTCTGACCTCCCATTGACATCAATGGGAGACAGAGAAAGCGTATTTTGCTGTGTTTTTGCCCGTGGCACTCAATAGGCGAGCGAAAAACGCAGCGAATAAAGGCGCGAAAAACGCGGCACACCACGTGCAGGCAGATCAAAATCTGCCTGCAAAAAACTCAGTGTGAACAGGGCCTAATAGGTCAAGACTGAAATAAACAATTGTGTTTTCTGTTCAGTTCTGCAAAATATGTTTTCTCTCTCTTTACTGAACTTTCTTATTTGTTTCTTGGTTGTTTTACATAATATTTAGAAAAAAAGCTCAGTCAGATAAAACTCTCATGTATATTAGTCCCTGTGGCAAATATCATAAATACCCAATCGGGGATCCCGACACATCATTTGCAGACACAACACATGTACTAAAACAATGAAATACATTTAATCCGAAAATTGATGTTATGCAAAATCTGATAATCCGGCACTTGTTTTCAGCACAGAACTGCAATATAATTCACAGAATTGGAATACAGATATTCTTTCCTCGCAATTTGTTTGTTCAGCTTTTTCTTACTTATACCTGTACCCAAAAGCGAGCAGAAATGGAAACCACTTTAACTGTCAGGGTATGTTCACACGGCTTATTTACGGACGTAATTCGGGCGTTTTCCGCCTCGATTTACGTCCGAAAATGCGGCTCGATAGCGTTGGCAGACATCTGCCCATTCATTTGAACGGGTCTTACGATGTTCTGTGCCGACGGTCATTTTTTTTACGCCCAGCTGTCAAAAGGCGGGGCGTAAATAGACGCCCACGTCAAAGAAGTTCCTGTCACTTCTTCAGACGTTAAATGGAGCCGTTTTCCATTGACTCCATGGAAAAACAGCTCTATTTACGTCCGTAATTGACGCAGCGAAAAAGCGCCTCAACATGCCATGACGGCTGAAATTACGGAGCTGTTTTCTCCTGAAAACAGCCCCGTCATTTCAGCCGTAACGGACGCTGCCGTGTGAACATACCCTAAGGGTATGTTCACACGAGGTCATTAGGTCCGTAATTAACAGACGTATTTCGGCCGCAAGTACCGGACCAAACACACTGCAGGGAGCCGGGCTCCTAGCATCATAGTTATGTACGACGCTAGGAGTCCCTGCCTCGCTGCAGGACAACTGTCTCGTACTGTAATCAGAAACTAAGCAGCACAGCGTTCACAAGATGCGCTTCTGCAGCTTCGTTTTAGCGATTGGTGGGGGTCTCAGTGCTTGGACCCCCACGATCAAAACTACAGACATGTCACTATGACAAGTAAAAGTTTTTATCTACAACTTTTTGAAGAGTTTTTTTTAATAAGTATGTGATTTTAATCAATTTTTATATTGACTTTTATTAAAAATGTCTTTTACTTTTTAAGATACAACTACTATGTTGTATCATATCCTATATTCTGTACATAGAAGCTGTATTGTTCTCCCAAAACCATGGCCGACAGTTTAGCTGAGCTGATGGCTGGGCTGAAAACTAGTCCTTCGTGTCTCTGACGCACAGGATCCAGTTAATTACAATCACATCTAAGTTCATGCAGGGCCAGCTTTCAGCCTAGCCATCAGTTCAGCTGAACTGACAGATTCAGCTTTGACGGAACGATACAGCTTCTATGCATACATGATACATAGAAGATGTATCTTAAAAAGTAAGAAAAAAAATTATTTAAAATCACATAAATTAGATTAATAAAAAAAAAATAAATTATCTTCAAAGGTGTACATATCCTTTAAAGCATTTCAGCCATCATTGTCTTATATGCAAGGAAATATCCTAGCGATATGCCATCACTTTCTGTGATGGGAATAACCCTTTAATACATATCCCTATTTGAGCCTTCATTACTGTTACTGCTCCATAAAAATAAATTCCCCATCTGTGAAACACTAAAAAAGCTAATTTTCACAGGTCTCGCTCATCTCTAAGGGGCATGCACAGCATCAATGCTAGTGAAAATTTGTGAAAACCTCTATAGGAGAAGTAGTGGCTGCCAGTTCCTGTTGTCACTTTTTGAATACAGTTATAACTAAGAAACAGCACAAGAAATGTATTAAAAATGTAAGAGAAAATAATAACTTATATGTCCAACTTCACAGTCAATTTTTTTCTATTTCCCCAATGCATCTAAACCAAAAAGCAACTTTGCAAATAGTCTTCAATAAAAATCTTCAATGTTTTGTGTGTGCAGCTTCTATCTAGACCTTTGTGTCTCCATGATAACAGACTACAAACAAAACCTGCGTAGTCTGATCCTGCCTACATCTGTGAAGTTGGACATATCCGAATAAATGCAACCTGGGACTAAAAAAACAATAAAGGATCACTTCTACTGCATAAGAAAAAACTCCAACAGATTCGATGCCAAGTTCCAATAGTTTTATTATGTGCAAGAGTTATTAATGCATTACTAGACCATACCAGTCTCTTCATCAGGATATTACACCATGGTGTATTATCCTGACGAAGAGACCAGTATGGTCTTGTAATGCAATGGTAACTCTTGGATTTAATAAAGCTATTGGAACTTGACATAGAACCTATTGGAATTTTTATCCAGCAGAAGTGATCCTTCATTGTTTCTTTACTCCATGATTGCATGTTGGCAGACCCCAGCGCCCGGATAAGGAAGGCTGCAGCGGCTGGCATAATATATGTCTACTAGGTGTTGTTTCTTGAGCACAACCCAAAAAGGTGAGCGGGCCGATTTGATGTGTAGCATAAGGGAATCCATTCCCTGTAGTTCTGTTTTACCAGGAGGCTGCAGTATGAAGTATTGTTTCCTCACTCTTTTAGTACAGTTTAAATATCCTAATAAATGGCTTGTCACTACTTTTCGGGAATTTTTTTTATTATACTAGATGAAAATGCCCCTAAAATATATTTTTTAACATATACTGCTACATTTGCAACTTTCTAGTTTGGTTTATGAGAAATTTCTCCTAAATTTGAACTGCTCTACAGTGTGCAAATAAGAATATGATCAATTGCCAAAAGAATACACAGAGCTGCCTGTTTTATTGCCATGGGATTAGTTATAGTCATATTATCAAAGGATACGTAGCTCTTCAAGGGTATGTGCCCTTTCCCATTCATTTTTTAAAATATGCCAATGCATGGAAAATAAACAAATGAATAAACTTTGTAAGTTGTCTTAAATAAAATTGTACTACCATTTTGTGTATACAGCACCAATGCAGATCGATGTGTCTCCATAGTTACAGACTACAAACTTTGTATCTTGTCTGTTCCTGTAGTCCTATGATACTCCCTTCCATCTACCTCCTCCTTTACTGTCTGTAGATTAGTAAGAAGGAGGTAGGTAGAGTAACACATGACAGCATTATCAGACTACAAGCTGGCTTTATTTGTAGTCTGTAACCATGGAGATACGTAGGTCTGCAAAAAAGCTGTATACATAAATGGCAGAATATTTTTTATAATGAATATTTTCAAAGTTACTTTATTTTTTTTATTTTAGCTGCAGTGTACATTGGATGTATGCGTCAGGAAATGCCAAACGAGTCCATACGGCCCCATTCACCTGTCGTATGCCAAGAGAGTGTCCGCTTGGCATATGGTACATCGGGGTGGTATGTGTCGCCATTCTTTGTTTTTTTCTTAACTATACTGAATAGTATAGTCAACTACACTATTCAGTACAGAGGCATCCCGCCAAAAAGTATACTGCGTAGTATAAGTTTTTTATAATGGGATTCAATGGGCGATGTACTGTATGCCATACAGTGACATAACTTACAGGGTTCTGCCAGAGGTATATGTCGGGAGTCATTTCCAATGTATGACCCAGCGTGCCGTATGAATAGAGCCTTAGAGGAAAGAAAAAATGGTTGCAAAAGACTACATATCCGTTAATGTCAAATAAGATGGAAACATGAGAAAATGCTGCTATTATTGAAGATCTTAAGGTCCACACAAATGGCTATTTGCAGCTCTGATCTTCTGACACTCCTTAGCTAAACACAAACAGAACTTCTACTATATCAATGTAGCATCCGGGCCAAGAACAAAAGCTGCGCGAAAAGTAAATATTGCTTTAGCCAAAAGTAGGAAATGGAACGTCAGCATAATGAGATGGAATTATCTTAAGGAGAAAGAAACAGGATCCTTACTTTTACCTGTTCCCTTCTGCATGCTAAATAACTTTATTCAGATAGACCGGCATTATATAAACACCTATGTACATACGCCACCTGATGGTAGCCCCTGAACAGTAAGTAACAGTGTATTCTCTAAGGCCCTGTTCAAACAGAGTGTTTTGGCGCTAATTTTGACATGGGAACCGCGTCAGAATCAGCACTAATAAACTACCGATTTTGCCCTTCATTGATTTCAATGTGAGGCAGGAACGTTTTTTTCCCAAGCGGCTTTTGGCATGCCGCGGCTTCCTCCCATTGAGATCAATAGGAGACATAAAAAACCTGAGGCGCTCGTTTCCAAGCATTTTTTGCCCACAGTCCTTCCATTAGCTTCAATAGCTGCGGACAAAAATCGCAGCAAAAAATGTCACAAAAACTGTGGGAAAAAAAAGTGCAGGCAGTTCAAAATCTGCCTCAAAATTCCTGAAGGAATTCTATGGCAGATTATTTTCTGCCTGCAAAAAAAACTCTGTGTGAACAGGGCCTAAGGGGCAAGCAAATAATGGCATTACAGAGGTTCTCCAAGACTTTAAAAAGCCTCAGCTCAAAAAGTCCTAGAACATTCTTATATACATCCAGTAGAGATCTTGGGGACTATGCTATAAGAGTGGTGCGCGTTTATATACACACATCTTTATTAGTAAATGTATAAGCCAACACATATGCCTCTATAATGAACACTAACCCTGGCACTGTTCCCTCTTAGCCGGGCAATCTAAAACAGTAGCAAATACATAGCGCCAAAAATTAGCTACAATTAGTGGGGTTGTTAATGGGTTTATGGTAAAATCCCTGGGTCGATTTGTTGTTTTGGATTTTAAAATGTGTCTGGCAGTGGCTTATTCCGCTCTCCTCATTGAAATAAAAATGGTGAAGTATAGTGCGCATATTTATTTGGAGAGACAGAAATAAATGTCCCCTGAAAAATAATTTGGCCAACAGCTATCTCATGCCGATGACCAGCTTAATAGTGTGTTATAATTCAACCTTATTATTTTTTATATTTTAAAGGGGTATTCCCAACATATACCTTTTATAGCATATTCACAGGATATGCCATAAATGCTTTAGGTGCGGGTCCCATCTCACCTATCGGAAAAAACGTGACTCCCTATCACCAATTTGTTGTAGCCGCTTTCTCCATTGAATTCAACTGAGAGTTGGTCGTGACCACCTCTCTGTTGAAGTCTCCTGGAAGTGCTGCCTCCGTAAATTTGCAAACGGGGGTTCATGGGACGATAGGTGAGAGTCCCAGAGGTCAATACGATCCTACAGGAAGTGTAAGAATACAGGATGTATAATACATGTCAGATGCTACAGACACAACTAAATCATTCCTTTTCTGATACAAGCCTGTTTGCCCTTTGTTTGGATAGCATGCTCCCGATCTATTTGGACATCATATCACTATGGAGACCATGGATAATTAATAGTTACGTGAGACATTCCTACTGTCTAATTGTTTGTCTATGTATAATTACAATGTGGGTGCCATTTGTTGCAGACACAAGTTACACATCTTGGTTTTCCTGAGTACATTATGGGGCAAGTTCATTTAAAGTAGTGAAAAGGGAAAGTGTAGATATTGCCAACATGTCAGATTAACGTTTCTAATATCTCATCAGCACTAGAACAGAAAACTTTAGGCCTTATTCACACAAGTATGAAAAACAGAACTGAATCGGGAATATATATTTTTTTACGCTTTGTTCAGCATTTTTATATAAAAAGCTGTAGAAATGCTGCCAGGACTGAAAGTGAAAGCCTGTGAGACCTGGTTCCTCCGCCCACACAGAGTGAGTGACAGCTCTCCATGTATACAAACACATACCGGAAAAGCTGTCAATCAATCCTTGTGTGGGCGGCGGAAGCAGGACTCACAGGCTTTTTTTTTCAGTCCTGGCATCATCGAATATACTGAATCAAATCAGAAAACTAAAGTGAAATAATAAATAACTATATAACTATATCTCCCCCTCTATCCATGCTCAATGTTTCATTCCAGGAAGGGAAAGAGTTAACACCATTCAAATTAGTTAAATGAACCCAGTAAGGGTATGGCACCATTTTTTGGCGACATGGCTACACAAAACTGTGCACGCTTTGCGATACAGATTTTGACTGCACGGCTTCTACCAGGAGAAACAAGTAAAGAAGATTGTTTCATCTGGTAGACGTTGTGCGGCCAAAATCTGCATCACAAAACCGCAGCAATTCACGGTAAGACACTCACAGTTTTGCACCAATTAGGCACGTGGCAAAAAATGCTGCCATTCAGCACGTGTGAAGTTACCCTAATAGAACTACCTGTCTGCAGGTGTGGCATATTTTAGTCCTTTCCAACTGATTTACAAGACACGTAACTTAGAGGGAACAGTACCTACATTCACTTTGTGGTGAGAATATTACATTTGCTATATTATTTTTGTATTTTAGGTCATTTGAAAATATTTTTTTTAACATGAAAGCCACAGAATTACTTTATTAAACTCTGTCTGCCCGCAACTACCGGCAGCCTTTCAGGAAGACTTACCAACTCTGCCAGTACTCTGGGAGATCTCCCCTATTTTAGGAGGCTTATGA
Source organism: Rhinoderma darwinii (assembly GCF_050947455.1). Taxonomy (NCBI): domain Eukaryota; kingdom Metazoa; phylum Chordata; class Amphibia; order Anura; family Rhinodermatidae; genus Rhinoderma; species Rhinoderma darwinii. The sequence goes on from NC_134692.1 coordinate 30,282,906, forward strand.
AAAATAATAAAACTTAGGTAAGTGGGCTATTAAAGTGCATCTGTCAGCTGGATATAATGTCCTATGTACGGGCAACATATAACAACTACGGGTTCATACTCCTAGTAGCCAAAATGGGTCAAAAAATGTTGTGCTTTTTAGATAATAGGATCGATGAAAGAATACTGCGGACTCATAGTTATGAGTCCGCTGTATTCATGAGGTGAGTGCAAAAATCCAAGACTCACGTAGTCCATAGTCAAGAAGGGAAGCAATGACTCCACCAAAAGCAGATGTATTTCGAATATCTAATTGTAACCTTTGGTGTAATGAGGCATGGTGTTGTGGCTTCTGTTATACATGGAAGCCATGGCACAGATGGGAACAGAGCGTAACTATGAGATTAGGCAGGCAGTGATTTATAGGTTCAATATATTGTAAAGTAACCCGTAAAGGAAACCCATAGGAAGAACTTCAAGGCTGAGATATGATCTTTTTTTGTTACAGGCCCAAAGCCTGAGGCTACCCTACTGTCAGGTTTTGATGACAATTTCTGTAACGATTTCTGTCAGATGAGGTGTTGTCATTCACACATCGCAGTAAAAATTTTCCTAAATCGCAGCAAATCCACAGTTTGTTGCCTGCAATGTGTGATTATAACCATGATGTGGCCACTGAGTTTGCTCAGTTTGTTTATGTCCAATTGTCGCCTCATTACCAGCACCACTGAGACACTCCCACTGTTCTCAGAAGCGCTGTGCCCAATTTGAGACAACACAGAGGGGACCCTAAAACGGCAGAACTGGAGGGCACCAGGTAATATTACTCCATATACCCCATCACATTTATAATTTTGTCCTGAGAACGGAGGGTCGCTTGAAGTGTATGGCCAGCTTTAGTCCATGGACATTTCTCTGTCAATTAACTCCCATTGATTTCAGCTGCTATAAAGAACACATTCCCTGCTGTACTCTATACAAATAATACAAGAAGCATTTGTGTATCTCCAGCATTTTCAAAAATAACAAACACAATATTTCTCTTCTCCAGACTTAAATCTAATTACTGAAATGAAATACATGAGACATTCCCTTTAAAGCATTGTCCAGGTTGGGGGCTGTTTTTTTTTTATACTGATGACTTATCCACAGGATAAGTCATCAGTATATGATCAGTGGGGGTCCGACACCTGTACCCTGCACCGATCAGCTGTTCCGACTGTCTCCAGGCGCGGGAAGCTATGCAGGGGTCGGTGGCGGAAGCAGAAGGCTCTGACCACTTTATAGCAGCCATGCTGCAGTATTGCAACTCTGCTTCTATTCAAGTGATACTTGTACACAGATATTTTAGTAAAAAAGTGGTCATATATATGTCAGCGTTAACCCCCTCCCACCCCTTTATTAAAGCTGCCAGGCCTCTAGGATTTACATATGTATGAATACATTTTGTATTTACTTTGTTAAATACTGAGATCATTTCTAATAATGAGACACAAAGTAATTCTATGCAAAATAGAATGAAAGATTTAATTAAAATGTTGCCTCCCCCCCCCTCCCCCCTCTCAAAATTTCGGCAAATTTCAATATTTATTCATTAGCACAGATAATAAATACAATTCAATTTCATCTTTCCGTTCATGTTTTCTGTCTGCTATTTAATGCCTGAGCTGCAAGGTAATCAGATATAATTAATCCAAACCCATTAAAACCACTCACAGGTGTTTGAAGAACATCTGCCAACATCCGCACACCTGATAGTGTAAATAACTAGGGCGATGCCAAAGCCACGTCTCCAGTGATCTGAATTTTTAATCACTATTAAAATCCATTATATTTTCATTTGTTTCATTTGAATTTTTGCTAATATAGTCAATGAATCATTAAATACATCCATTAGTGAAAATTTACTGAATAGGATGGAAACTAGAAGAAATAGCGCTGTATAGACTCTGTGCACATGAAGCCTGGGAGTAATGTAGAGAATAGTACAAAAAAAAAGTAGAGGGCATTTTTATAATTTTAATTTCTAATATATAAAGTTGTAGTAAAATAAAGTCTTCTATTGGGTTTGTTGCGGTCATTTTGAATATAAAATGTATCATTTTGGGTCGTCTAACTCTGTAGTGCTAGAATATGGTAATGGAATTCTTTGTTGTTGTTTTGTATATTTTTAGGGCCTGTTCACATCAGCGTCGGCCTTCCGTTCATGGGTTCATTGGTAATATTTCAATGGTAATATTCCATTGCAATTGGTTTCCGTTTGCTTCCGTTCCGTAAGGTTTCTATTCTTTTAGCGGAAACCAGACCAGTCGACTACGTTATTGTTGCCGCTAAAAAAACAGTAACCGTATGGAACGGAAGCAAACGGAAACCAATTGCAACGGAAGCATTACCATTGAAATAAATGGTAATGCAAACGGAAGCTATGGTTTATGTTTGGCTTTCCGTTCATGGGTTCCTCCGACGGAAACGTCTAACGAAACGGTAGCCCAACGCTGATGTGAACAATATTGTACAAAATTTTTTTTTCTTGTAATAATTTATTTCTTTTTTATTGTTTTATACAATCTGTTATAAGTGATATGTTTGGGCCATAAATACGTCTTGTTCCTTATATTGCAAAGCTGATATGGTTCTGCCATAACCCAGCAGCTCTAGCCCATACAGGGGCATTATCATTGGGACTAATACTTTATTGTATGGAATACATAGCGCTCACTGAGATCTGTGTATGCAGACCAGCTAAACATTCACAGAAATTGAGCAGTCCACAAGTGATTAATAAGTTCTCATTTAAAAAAATATACTTCTTAGATACAAATTCCTCATCATATACCTATATTCCAGATAAGAATTTTGTCCTTTCTGCATAACCCCTACCAAAATTACACCAAGGGTACGAAGGGTATGAAGACCTTTTATAACATACTTAAAGAAGATATAAAAATTTTTTTAAAAATGGCCACACGTACTAAAATGGGAAAAAGACCTGAAAAAAACAACATCTTCTTTGAATTGATAGTCATTGGCTATCAATTGGTCACTTTAATCTACAAAATTTGCCAACGACTGGAAACTTACCTACATAATTCCTCAACAACTCAAGAGAAAATCAACCTCTGAATCTCAGGCGTTTACTAGCATAGTTTTGAAGCGTCTGCCAAATTTACATTAAACGCGGACAGATAGATGTACAGTAGAGGCCCCATGCACTTGAATGACAACCCTATTACACCTCCATACAAAATGGAGCAGTAATATAACAATGTGCATAAGGCCTTACTGTGGACTATATGAATGGGCTTTATCAATGTACTCCAGGAACCTCCCACAGCCAAAAACTTATAGCAAAGTTATACTTACAGAACTAGCCATGTGTACAGAGCCTTTATGGAGACCAATGCTATAACATTTATAAAGCCTTGGAGGGGGCTTCGGGGTAAACATATTATATCCAATAATTGTGTACCATTTGTTTAAAGCTTTGTCCATTTTGGACAATGCCTTTTTGTTAGAAGGGTCCCTTAAAAGCTGATCACACGCTATATCGTAGCTGTTACCTGCTGTGATCAGCTCTAATCTTTGAGTGAACCTGAAAGCAAGTCTTCAATTCCCCTGCAGTGCCGCCACAGGGGAAATTAAGCATTACACCATGTCCATTGAAATCCAAACGGGCTGTTTGCGTAATGCATGGCTGGCTAATAGATGAAGGGGGCACTAGGGCAGGGCCAGCCTTAGCTTTGATAGTGCCCTGTGTAACTTGGAAAGAAACTCTCCTAGACCGTTCATAGGACTTACCCAGGCTATGAGATATGAAACTTTGGCAGTGTGGAGCGGGACCCGTTTTAAGACCCTGAGTTAATGGGCATTTTTATTTATTCGTTAAAATCCTCCGTAGTTCTGCATTAATATAGAGATGCGTCTTGCATCCATGTATAAGCACATCGATGGTGGAAACGCCCTTTAAATATGATCTCTCCTATGTTGAAGACTGAAATGGCACATTATACTGGTAACCAGACCGAGCTATTGAGCTGGAACCTGCTTTGATTTTGCCGCTCTATCAAGCAGTAAGGAAATTGTCAGTATGTAATGAAATCCTGTTCACAAAAGGTATCAATGATTTCTTCTTTTCTGGCACCTCTTTACGCAAAAACCACAACTCAAGCAAATAACTGTAGCTGCATTTCAGGAAAATAAAGCTGGTGGACTGACAGACCTTTCATAGACCCTTAAAGGGAACCTGTCACCAGAATTTTAGCTATTGAACTTTACATATCCCTCACTGGCCGCTGCTATCAAAAGTTCATTGCCGTTATCCCCTCTCCTAAACTCCTCCCCCGACTGTAAATAACGGTCTGCAAACATTTTGCGCTTTTTATCGTAATAATCCGGCGTCCCTCTGTGTGCACACACCAGAAGAGGACATCAATGCACAAGCGCAGGATTGTGTGTGCTGGGAGAAGGCGAGGAGCTGTCAATCAAAAGTATGGCGGCGGGGTAAACTCGGAAAGACTTGAGGAATGAAAATATGACTTTTTTTCAAACGAAGATTTGACTCTTTTCAAGAGAAGATCTGACTCTTTTCTGCTCATTAGCATACGGTGTGGGGGAACTAAAACACTGAATACTAAAGCTACAGAGCCGACTAAGACAATTATAGGTTATATAGAAATGATTTTTCACCCTCTACCACCAGGTATTGCTGGTTTAATAGGTGAAATGCTGGTGACAGGTTCCCTTTAAGAGAACCTGTCACCTCTCCTGACATGTCTGTTTTAGTAAATATTTGCATTCTCTGTGATATAACATTTCTGGTGCATCCTTTATTACTATTCTACATTCTGTCGTTCCTCTGTTATTCCTCCTTCAAATTTAGAAATAAATTAAGAACTGGGTGTTAACAGTTGGGGGGGGTGTCCCCACACAGACTGATACTATCCAATCAGTGCTGACAAAGTGAGACTGTGTAGAGACACACCCCTATGACAAGTTGAATCGTAACATCCAGCTGTCAATTTATTAGTACATTTCTAGGAGGAATAACAGAGGAATGACGCAACACAAGAGTTTTAAGAAAATATGTTCTAGAATTGTTAATTTATGGTGAATAAAAGTATTTACTAAAATAGACATGTCAGTTGTGTGCATGGAGCCTAAGTCCCACTAGGGGACTTTACTATGCGATCATTTGATCACTTTTATAATACACAGCAATACTTCTGTATTGCTGTGTATTAGTGCCCGTCAGTGTAAAGCTGACAGGCATGGCCAAGCAGGCATTCACTAGAGGCAGACCTGTCATTGCTGGACCTCATGAACACAATAAAGCCACGTATGGAGCCACATAGTTCCTACATTTCCATATTCAGACACTTATGCACTCAGTGTGCCACTGTATGGCACATATGCAATGCTTCTAGGGAGAATACTTCCATAATATGGCATGCAGTGAAACATTCCACAATATTATTTTTTCTCACCAATTCCAATAAAAAATATTTTTTTTAAATTCTATTTCCCTCCATATAAAATCGTAGGCACATTGACATATGGTATGTGCCCATCGAATTCTATAGGCACTGTATTACGGAGCCGTACTACATGGATCTGTAAAACGGGCATGTACATGACTAAAAAAATAATTAGAAAAACTGCGCTGTGTGAACAAGGCCTAGAACTGATTTTGAAGAAAATTGGATCTGCACTCACTTCTCTAATTCACGGTCTTGCTAGTTCGTTTCGTATTAAATCTTAGAATACCTTATCAATTGCGGTTTTCCTCATTGAACCTGGACTAATAAAATGCATCTTCAGCCAAACTTCCACCTATGCTGTTCTCATTATTTCTACATTTTCAAGAGCCATACAAAAGCTTCCAGATAACATGATAATGGTTAGGTTATGACACATTTCTAAAGGTCATTGTGACTTTGCGTTAGTTCAGCAGACCATCACTGGACTATATCAATAGGTTTGCTGCTGGCTATAGTCACATAACCACATGACAGAAAAGTCATTAACGTGCTGTAATAAAAGAACAATGTGGTGTGCTTCACTAGTATAAAATCTATAGGGAACTAATTAATCATTCAAGTGAACATCCACACTGAAACACCATTTTGTTTTTTGTTTTTTTAATCAAAATAGGTTAACATTCCTGTACTGATTAATTTCCTAATACATCTTTATAGCGGTCACAGCTCTGTTTTTCCGACACAGAGCTCCAAATCCCCTGCATAAACATATAGTTCAATTATAAAATTCTGACTGCTTGCAGCTGCCACTAGAGGGAGTTTATGAGCTTACTACACACTTTTCCACATTAATGAAACAGTATTCAGTAAGCTCTTAAGCTCCACCTAGTGGTGACTACAGGCAATAGCACCGCTGAAACTCAATACTATGAACACCTTCCAGATGCTCTTTTAAGGCTTGTCCATACGTAGCGGAATTGCTGCGTGTTTTCCGTCCGGAATTGCGGAGGGAAAATACACAGCAGAGTACAGTAGCAGCAAAGTGGGTGAGATTTAACAAATGTCATCCTCACGCTGCGTAAAATTTCCAACCAGAAATTGACCTGCAGTGCGTATTTTTCATACCGCAGCATGTCAATTCCTGCTGCGGAAAGTTGACTTAATAATTGCATTTTTCAAATTCTGCACAGTTATTTTCTGCAACGTCTGAACTAACTTTCCACTGCGCACTGTCCACAGCAGAATTCAACATCAATTCCGCCACGTCTGAACGTGGCCTTAAACATTTTTTACATGTTGTCACCCGCCAGATCAGTCACCATAACGCACTGACAACCTGTGCACAAATTAGTCTGTATACTGTATGTGCACAGCAACGTGCCTCCCTGGATCTATGTGCTATCTGTAGGATCATTATCTTCACACCCGTAAAAAGGTAACATTTTTAATGATCAGCATTGTAGTCGTGTTTTTCCACAAATTTCACCAGACCCCCAACATAAATTGCGCCAAAAAAGGTGGAGTACATTGTGTGCACCAAATGTATTATGTGTTTTCAGTTCTTTCTACGCCTTCCTCCCTCAGCAGTTTTGAAAAGTTTCTAGAAAAAGGGGCATGGGTATGAAGAGTCATAATATGTTCCAAATTTATTAACGGCGTTGTGTAAGCAAAAGAAAAGTGTCTTACATGTCCTGCAAATTGCACCAGATTTATTAGGCCACATGCTCCATTTAATGACTCTATTAGAAAGTCACCCCCGACCGCTCTGACATAAATGTTTTAACAGTGGGTGTTGGATTGCTGAGACCCCCACCGATATCAAGAACAAGTCACATGTCTCCCGTTTGCTGGGACGTGGTCTCAACTATTATTCTCCAATACGGTGAACAGGAGAAATGGCTGAGCACGCTCACTCGACTGTTCCTGTCTCTTCCATTGAAAATTACTGAACATATCACCTATCTGCTGCACAGAGACATGGGGCATTTAATGTAGTGTGGGGAGTTCAGGTGGAGTCAAGGGCCATATTGGAGGCCATCATAATGAGTTCGGTTGACCACCATTGTCCTTTACCTCATTGCCTTCTTTCTGGTGGCAAATATACAGTATAGTACTTGTTCCAAAATCACGCTTTACAGGGGTTTTCTCATAATAATCATTTATCACCTATCAACAGGATAGGTAATAATGGTCTGATCGGCGGGACCCGCACCGATGCCGAGAACTGGGTTTCTCGAGTGCTCTAGGTGAATGGAGCGGTATTGCACATGCTCGGCCACGGCTCCATTCACTTTCTATGGGGCTGCCGGAGACAGCAGAGCGCTATCTCGAGTGAAAACACCTTTAAGCATATGTATATCATAACTATATAACTTGTTAAGAAATGTTTTTTCTAGCAGACCCTAATGCATAGTAAAAGAATGTGAATGTCGAAACTAGAGAAAATTCATAATTAAAATTGTATTAACAATAGAGTCGATATCTGCATCACTCTCCAATATTTAAGACGTAAACGCGAGCAGCAAAAAAAATCTCTTTCTTACAGACAATAAAAAAGCTGTTATTTCAGATAAACATTAGAAAATATTTATCATCGGCAGCAGAGACGAGTCTTAGAACCAGACAATAACTTACATTTATCTTCGTCAAGCAGGTATTAAATAAATGCAGATATTTATCTGTAGTCTGCAATTCTTATTACCACAAGGAGAAATGGCTTCTGCCTTAAAGGAGAACGACAAGAATTATTAGCCACTTTTTTAGTGGACATGAAATAAAAAGATTTTTACTTTGTCAGCAAAATCTCTGCTTACGGCAACTCTACTCTTATGTCACCATGATGAGGCTTTATTCAGACGAACGGGAAAAACGTGATTTGCACGCGCGTTGCACGGACCTATATGTGTCTATGGGGCCGTGCAGACATGTCCGTGATTTTTCCTCAGCGTGAGTCCGCTGAAAAAAAGTCACGACATGGCCGTTCTTTCGGCGTTTTGCACGCATCACGCACCCATTGAAGTCAATGGGTGCGTGAAAACCACGCATGCCGCACGGAAGCACTTCCGTGTGAACTGCGTGATTCGCGCAACAGCTGTCAAAAGGATGAATGTAAACAGAAAAGCACCACGTGCTTTTCTGTTTACAAAGATCCAAACAGAGTGTCTTTGAGAAGAGCGAACCCGGACAACCGAACTTTACCGGGTTCGGCCGAACTCGTTTTGGCCGAACCCGGCAAAAATTTTTCCGGTACGCGACGTCAGGAGATAGTCACTGTCCAGGGTGCTGAAAGAGTTAAACTGTTTCAGCACCCTGGACAGTGACTTCCGATCCCAATATACATGAACGTGTAAAAAAAAAAAGAAGTTCTGACTTACCAATAACTCCCGGCTTCTTCCTCCAGTCTGACCTCCCGGGATGACAATTCAGTCCAAGTGACAGCTGCAGCCAATCACAGGCCAAGCACAGGCTGCAGCTAATCACAGGCTGCAGCGGTCACATGGACTGCCGCGTCATCCAGGGAGGTGGGGCCAGATGTCAAGAGAGGCGCGTCACCAAGTACGCGTCACTAAGGACGCGTCACCAAGGCAACGGCCGGGAAGTTCTCGGTAAGTACGAACCTCTTTTTTTTTTTTAACAGGTTGCTCGATATGGTGATCGGAATTCACTGTCGAGGGTGCTGAAAGAGTTACTGCCGATCAGTTAACTATTTCAGCACCCTGGACAGTGACTGACGTCGACTAGCCTCATCTCTATGATCGCATCATACACGGATGACACACAGAGCTGTCAAGTGGTTTTTGCGCGTGCAAAACGCCGCGTTTATGCGTCCGCAAAAACGCCACGTTCGTGTGAATCCAGCCTAACACTTCCTGTCTGTGCTCTGGCCTTCTTCAGTCTTGTTATAGGACTGTAATGATAGGGGTAGGGAAACGGACAAGTGAGCCCTAACCTACCCGCCACTCTGTCCCTGCCTACTTGCAACGACCCGCCCTAGGCGACGGGGTACAACTGGGCGGCGGTCCCTACGCTCAGTAAGTGCACGAGACAAAACATACAAGGGAATATAAAGCAAAGGGAAAGGGGCGGTTGCCCACGGCAACACCGTGAGCAACAGAGTGGTGAACGAGCCAAGTCAAACCAGGAGAGCACGAGGTACCAAACGCAGAGCAGAAGATTAGTCAGAAAGCCAGGGTCAGAATGGAGCAGGATCAAATTGATAGGAGCTGTAGCTGGGCCAGGAAACCACACGGAAAGAATCACAAGCAAGGAGGAAAAGGAAAGGTAGGTATAAATAGACAGAGGGCGGGAGCTAGCTGAGTCTGGCCAGGCTGCGATAGGCTCTCCCACTCCTAAGCCTGCCAGCCTGAGTGGTGGAAGCTGGAGTCAGTCTTAGAGAGATAGACTCAGGTGAAGACTGATTACCTAAGGAAGTTAACCCTGAAGCTGTGCCTGGCAGATCCTTTACAAGGACATGATGTCTAAATCATCCAAATCAATGTGCACACATATGTATACCTAAATAAGGGCCACTATTCATGCCAATCCATATGTGGACATTGATAAGGATGGTGATAAGGAGACAGGTAAGAACTGATGTTTTCTTGGATAGTGGTTAAAATAAAGTATAATAAATTGAGTTTTCTTACCTAATGCACTAAAAAAATAAAAGCTCACTAAGGACCCCCCCATCAAACACTAGAACGGGAGTCGCGAGTCTGCGTTCCAAAATTCCTATTGAGTTTAAATGGAGATGAAACATGTATATCCGACCGCTGCTCCAGTCAGTCTCCTCATCACTGTAGTCGTGCAGTGGAGGAGGTATAGGGAACTCACGCGATCCACGTTCCGGTGATCGGTGAGGGTCCTAGTGGTGGCACCCCCAGCAATCAAATTTTTCTTATCTTTACTGTGGATAGGGTGTACTTGTGATTGGTTGAAAAAACTCTTTAAGATATGGATAAAGTGGGGGTCAAATTAGATACAGAGAGGAAGGGGACACCTTGATGTAGTAGTGAATACTTTACCCCCTTAAAATAAAACTAAAAACCACTCAGTCTGAATGTTTGCCCATTCAATTATTGTTAGCAAAAGGAAGTGGACAGATCGAAGGGAGTACGACTGCAGGGTCAGATTACTCCAGGTTTGTTTATAGTCTGTAACCATGGAGACACATAGGTCTGTATAGGAGCTATAGACATAAAACGGTAGGATAATTTTAATTGCGACTATTTGCAAAGTTGCTTTATGTTTTTATTACATGCCTTGGAGCAATACAAAACATTGGCTCTAAAGGTGTAAATACCCTTAGGCCTCAAGCACACATCCGTGGCCCTATATACGGCTGCAAATAACGGACCACACGGGTCGCTTCATTGTGCAGTCCGTAGTTTTAACGGACTATTGAATAGAATGGCCGAGACTGATCCACAAAAGCGGACAGGAATAGGACCTTTTTTTTTTGAGGCCACACGGATACGCAAAAAAACCGGATGTGTGTATGGCCTCATAGAAATGAATGGGTCAGTGTGCTATCCGTTAAAAAAATGCATAGCACACTGAAGCATTTCACTGAAGTGTGCTTGAGGCCCTACAGACTACAAGGTCCCTATGACTTTATAGTGTGAATAGAAATGTATCCTCTCAATTGAAATGTTTAGTTCTCTTTAAATTCGGGAACACTTTTTCTTACTACATTCTGGATTGTGCCCCCCCCCCCTCGCCCCTGGAACACTATTAAATATAGGCATTAATTGACATAAATTATTGTCTTCTATGGAGATAGTGGAATTACGTCTTTACTTTCCTTGTTGACATAATCATGTTGGGAGCGAATGCTGACAAGATAAAATAAATCACATCATGGCTGCTCCCGAGGAGCTGGGAAAACGACATTAGAGGAGAACAAGGTGAGGGGGAAACTCTTCTCTCGGGTGTAATAGTACATGAACGGGATGTGGCTCCCCTTTTCAGAGAGGTAGAATGGGGTATAAAAAGTGACTAATAAGGGCAGCAGAGTCCTGTATCTAATAGAATGGACTGTTATCATTTATGGTCATACAGCCCACCATATGAAGGAAAAGAGGGATACGTACTCATCTGTGAATGTACCGTGTATAATTGGAGTTAGAAAAGCCACTTGCTTAAATATAGCTAAAATCAGGTAAAAAAAAAATTCACTGATTTCATATCATTAAGATATGCCGTCAATGAATGGTTTTTGGGATCGAAGAGCTGTTTAATTTTTTAAATAGTGCTGTGTCCACAATTTTTTGAATGGAGCTGTGTTTTAATTCCCGACGCAGGAGTGAGCATCTGTGGTGTCCTATATGTTGGACCCCCACCAAGCGGGCATTAATAACCTATATAATTGATACAGATGTGTCTTTCATTGTAAGCGACACCTCCCATCCCATTTAATAATCTAATAATTGCCCCCCTTTGAACCCTCTCCAGTTCTCCTGTTTCCTTTTTACAATGTGAAGTCCAAAACTGAATTCCATATTCATGATGTGGCCTCACAAGGGATTTAGGACGCACACGTTCGTGTAAATCCGCCCTTATAGAGGGGTAATATTGCATTTGAATCACAGGTTTTTAGCTCTCTTTTTTATACACCCTAAAATCCTACTTGCTTTTGCAGCTGCTGCTTGACATTGAGTACTGCTGCTTAGCATAAAGGCCATGTACATTTTTGAAAGGCAAACATTTAAAAAATAATAATAATAAAAAGGTGTGTAACTTTGTAAATACTTTTTATTAAAAATTATTTTTACTTTATTAGATACAGCTTCTCTGTATCCTGTACACAGAGCAGCTGTATCTAGCGCTATTCACTGAATCCGTCAGTCCCGCAGACCTGACGGGTTCAGTGTCCGTGGGTCCTGCGTGTCTCTGACACTCAGGATCCACCTGTAAACTATCACATCTAAGGGCTTATTCAGATGAGTGTAATACTGTGTGCTGTGCACGGAAATATAGGTATAAGGTATCACGCAGCTAGTGTCTATTGCGTGAAATTCACTGCATGTCCTATATTGGTGCGTTTTTGTGCACCTAGTCACCCATTGAAGTCTATTGGTGCATGAAAACCACGGACAGCACAGGGGCGACATCTGTGTGCTGTCCGTGCTTCACGCATCAGTTACATAGAAAAGCAGAGATATACCATTTTTTTAAAAAGGAACTGCTTGCACGGATGGGAAAAAACGCATGCCACACGCAAAGCACACTGATGCCAATACGCAACGCACACAGACATGAAATGTAGGAAAAACGCTCGTCTGAATGCAGCCTTAGTTATAAACTAAGATGTGATAGATTACAGGTGGATCCTGCATGTCACAGACACGCAGGACCCGCTGTCACTGAACCCGTCAGGTCCGCGGGACTGACAGATTCAGTGAATAGCACTAGATACAGCTGCTCTGTATAGAGAATACAGAGCAGCTGTATCTAAAAAAGTAAAACAGATTTTTAATCAAATGTATTTACAAAGTTACACAAAACACTGATTATTTATTACACTTTATTAAAAAAAAACTGTTTGCCTTTCAAAGGTTTACATAGCCTTTAATAAGTAATAAGGTAAGAAAAAATTGTGTATCCGACTTTACACTACATTTTCAACACATGCCCCTTAAATAAAAAAAATTTTAAATCTGTTCTTATTACAAGTAAAAAAAAAAGCAAAGATAATTAAAAAAATACACTAATATAGCAATAAGAAAAAAAAGACAATTTTGTAGTGGAAAAGGATCACTTGCTCTACGATTAACCCTGCTATAGAAAGACGACATCAAATCCCAACCAAGGTGAATGTCCTAACAAAAGACGTAGGGTATGTTTACACGACCTATTTTCAGCCGTTTTTCGGCCGTAAAAGTCCCGAAAAACGGCTAAAAATACAGGGGCTGAACGCCTCCAAATATCTGCCCATTGATTTCAATGGGAAAAGCGGCGTTCTGTTCTCATAGGGCATTTTTTACGGGCCGTTTTTAAAAACGGCTGCATAAAAAACGCCTCGTAAAAAGTGCATGTCACTTCTTGAGCCGTTTTTGGAGCTGTTTTTCATTGATTCAATAGAAAAACAGCTTTAAAAACGGCTGCAAAAAACGCAACATGCCTAAAAAACTGCTGAAGATTAGGGGCTCTTTTGCCTTGAAGACAGCTATTTATTTTCAGCTGTTTTTCGTTACGCCTGTGAACATAGCCCTAGGGTATGTTCACACGACCTATTTTCTTCAGTTTTTCAGGCTGTAAACGCCCAAAAAAACGGATAAAAATGCGGGGGCTGAACGCCACCAAACATCTGCCCACTGATTTCAATGGGAAAAACGGCGTTCCGTTTCCATGTTCTGTTAAGCGTGTGAACACACCCTTAGGGCACATTCAGACGTGAAGAAAATGCTGCAGAATTCCGCTGCGGACAATCCGCAGTGGAATTCTGCAGCAGCCATTTTTTACATTTGTTTCCATACATTTTTAGGAAACTTAGTTCAGACATTGCAGAAAATAACTGTGCGGAAATTAGGCTGCGGTGCAGAATTTTCCCTCCACAGCATGCTCACTACATTGCGGAGAAGAAGTGGAATTTCACTGCGTATTTCAGCCTTTGCAATGCAAAAACTGAAATCTGTGGCAAGTCCGCTGTGATATCTGCAACGTCTGAGTTACCTGTCAAATATGCAAATGTTGGTGCAGATTTGTTGCGTAATTGGCCCAAATCTGCACCAACATTTGCAGCGGAAAAATTCTGCCACGTCTGAATATGGCCTTAAGGTATGTTCACACGCTGAGTCAAAAACGGCTGGAAATTACGGAGCTCTTTTCGGAGAAAACAGCCTCTGATTTTCAGCCGTTTTTGAAGCTGAAAAGGTTTTTCAGGCGTTTTTTCTAGACTTTTTGGAGCTGTTTTTCTATAGACATAATGAAAAACAGCTCCAAAAATGTCTCAAGAAGTGACACTCTCCTTTTTACGCACCGTTTTTTAAAACTGCGGCATAAAACAACACCCTGACTGAACGAAATGCCGTTTTTCCCATTGAATTCAATGGGCAAATGTTTGTGGGCGTTTAGCTAGCGTTTTTTCAGTGGTATTTCTAGGCATTTACAAACCGAAATACGAATGAAAACACAGCGTGTGAAAATACCCTTAGGGCATGCCCCCACGTGGCGGATTTCCTCCGCAGCTTTCCGCATCAATGCCGCACAGAATCTGCGTTGCAGATTCTGCGGCGGATCTGCCCAAAAGGTGCAGTAAATTGATGCGGACTAGCCGTTGCATATTGAGGTGAAAGTACTTCCCTTCTCTCTATCAGTGCAGGATAGAGAGAAGAGACAGCACTTTCCCTAGTGAAAATAAACGAATTTCATACTTACTGGCCGTTGTCTTGGTGACGCTTCCCTCTTTCGGCCTCCAGCCCGACCTCCCTGGATGACGCGGCAGTCCATGTGACCGCTGCAGCCTGTGATTGGCTGCAGCCGTCACTTAGACTGAAACGTCATCCTGGGAAGCCGGACTGGAGACAGAAGCAGGGAGTTCTCGGTAAGTATGAACTTCTATTTTTTTACAGGTTGCTATATATTGGGATCGGTAGTCACTATCAAGGGGGCAGAAACAGTTACTGCCGATCGCTTAACTCTTTCAGCACCCTGGACAGTGACTATTTACTGTCGTCTCCTAGCAACGCTCCCGTAATTCCGGGAGCCCCATTGACTTCCTCAGTCTGGCTGTAGACCTAGAAATACATAGGTCCAGCCAGAATGAAGAAATGTCATGGCAAAAAAGCAAGACGCATCCGCAGCACGCATAACATGTGCATGACAGCTGCGGACTTCATTGCGGAATTTAGAATCTCCATTGAAGTCAATGGAGAAATTCCGCCATGAGTCCGCAACCAGTCCGCCACTTGTCCGCAACAGACAGAGCATGCTGCGGACACCAAATTCCGCTCCGCAGCGGAATTTTACACATCGTCTAAACGAACACTTCTAAATAGAAGTGGAAGTCAATGGAGAAACGGCTCCGCTGCGGATTAACGCTGCGGAGTGTCCGCAGCGGAATTCAAGTGAAATTCCGCCACGTGTGAACCCAGCCTAATAGTAAAAAAAAACAATTGGGTCGACAAGAGCTGTAAGGACATGGTGCTTTCCCAGCTCTGCTGCCACTTTATTCTAGAGACTGGCAGGGGTCACGACATTCGGACCCCCACAGATCATCATTGATAACAAATCCTAGCGATATCCCATCAATGTCTTAGTAAGATAAATGTAATTTCCAACAAAAAGGGGAAGATTTGTTTGCTCAGTTAGGGCAAAGCCCCACGTGGCGGAATTGCTCTTGAATTCCGCTGCGGACACACCGCAGTGTTAATCCGCAGCGGAGCCGTTTCTCCATTGCCTTCCACTTCTTTTTAGTAGGCTTCGTTTAGACATGGCTGAAAATTCTGCTGCGGAGCATAGGCTGCGGTGCGGAATTTGGTGTCCGCAGCATACAATGGATGTTGCGGACCAGTGGCGGACTGGTTGCGGACTCATTGCGGAAGTTCTCCGTTGACTTCAATGGAGATTCTAAATTCCGCAATGAAGTCCGCAGATGTCATGCACATGTTATGTGTGCTGCGGATGCATCTTGCTTTTTTGACATGACATTTCTTCATTCTGGCGGGACCTATGTATTTTTAGGTCTACAGCCAGACTGAGGAAGTCAATGGGGCTCCCGTAATTACGGGAGCGTTGCTAGGAGACGTCAGTAAATAGTCACTGTCCAGGGTGCTGAAAGAGTTAAGCGATAGGCAGTAACTGTTTCTGCCCCCTGGACAGTGACTACCGATCCCAATATACAGCAACCTGTCAAAAAAATAGAAGTTCATACTTACCGAGAACTCCCTGCTTCTGTCTCCAGTCCGGCTTCCCAGGATGACGTTTCAGTCTAAGTGACGGCTGCAGCCAATCACAGGCTGCAGCGGTCACATGGACTGCCGCGTCATCCAGGGAGGTCGGGCTGGATACCGAAAGAGGGACGCGTCACCAAGACAACGGCCAGTAAGTATGAAATTCTTTTACTTTCACTAGGGAAAGTGCTGGCCCTTCTCTCTATCCTGCACTGATAGAGAAGGGAAGCACTTTTACCGCAGTCCGCAGCAGCTAGTCCGCATCAATTTACTGCACATTTTGGGCAGATCCACCGCAGAATCTGCAACGCAGATTCTGTGCGTTATTGATGCGGACAGCTGCGTAAGAAATACGCCACGTGGGGCCATGCCCTTACTGAAACTTTAAACAAAACACTGCAGGGTCTACAATAAGTAAATGTGGGGAGGAAGTAATCACGAAACATCATTCACACTAAGGGTATGTTCACACGGCAGCCTCCGTTACGGCTGAAATTACGGTGCTGTTTTCAGGAGAAAACAGCACCGTAATTTCAGCCGTAATGGCATGTGCAGGCGTCTTTCGCTGCGTCCATTACAGACGTAATTGGAGCGGTTTTTCCATGGAGTCCATGTAAAACGGCTCCATTTACATCTAAAGAAGTGACAGGCACTTCTTTGACGCGGGCGTCTTTTTTACGCGCTGCCTTTTGACAGCGGCGTGTAAAAAAAATGACCGTCGGCACAGAACGCTATTGAGCCGCATTTTCAGACGTAATTCGGGGCTAAAACGCCCGAATTACGTCCGTAAATAGTGTGTGTGTGAACTCAGCCTAACAACATTTCTTCCTAATATACTTATCTCTCAGCTCGTCACCGACACCACAACCTCTACTTCACGTCTATTATAGGTTATAGCTTCCACTACAGAAATGAAAGTCACTAAAAACATAAATAGCAATTCATACATTACAGGAAGCACAGCCCTGTTCACACAGAGTTTTTTGGAGGCAGAAAAAATCTGCCTCAGAATTCCTTCAGGAATTGTTGCGTCAGATTTTGACCTGCCTGCAGTTTTTTGTTGTGATTTTCGCTGTGTTATTGGCAACATTTTTAACTTCCGGCTATTGAGGCTAATGCAAAGGCCACGGGGAAAAAAAGCTGCGAAAAACGCTCGGAATCTAGTTCCGCAGGTTTTTTCAGCCTCCCATTGATTCAATGGGAGGTCAGAGGCGGAGGAAAGGACATGCCACTTTTTTTTCCAATGAGCAGCTGATAGCCGCCCAGGAAAAAAACGCCTCTGCCTCCCATTGAAATCAATGGGGGGCGATTTCTCATGTTTTTTGTTGCTGTTTCTGACGCGGTATCCACGTCAAAATCAGCGCCCAAAAAATAAATTAGGCCTCCTGCACATGACCGTAGCCATGTGCACGGCCGTGATTTTCGGGTTGGCCGGGCGCGGAGTGTCACCCACAAATCGCGGGCCGTGCACATGGCCGCGGCCATTATTTGCTATGACCCTGGACAATCGGCGTGCAGGCAGAGGAAAATCTGCCTCAAACTTCCAAACTGAATTTTGTGGCAGAATTTCGGCCTGCAAAAAACTCAGTGTGAACATAGCCTAAGGGTATGTTCACACGCTTAACAAAAAAACGTCTGAAAATACGGAGCAGTTTTCAAGGGAAAACAGCTCCTGATTTTCAGACGTTTTTTGAGCAACTCACGCTTTTCGCTGCGTTCTCGCAGCATTTTTTTACGGCCGTTTTTGGAGCTGTTTTCAAAACAGCTCCAAAAACGTCCCAAGAAGTGTCCTGCACTTCTTTTGACGAGCTGTCATTTTACGCGCTGTATTTTGACAGCTAACGAACTAATGCCAAAGGCAAGATAGCCCTATTTCACAGCTACCACTAAAATGCTAAATCTTTATTATGCTGTATTTAGCGAACAAACAAATCAAACATATAGGATTAAAATTATCAAGGCCTGGAAAGGGCCGGAGAAAGTAGGTAATTGTTGCACAGTGCACGTGTATATGACACCTATTGGCTAAGGCGTCCGATCTAAGCACATAGACCGCTATGTTTGGTTTGTTTGTTCGCTAAATACAGCATAATAAAGATTTAGAATTGTAGTGGTAGCTGTGAAATAGGGCTATCTTGCCTTTGGCATTAGTTCGTTAGTTTATATATTGAGCCCGCCAGCTACCAAGGGTCTACAATATATCTGTTTGCAGTATTTTGGCAGCGACGCGTAAAATGAAGGCTCGTGGGAACAGAACATCGTAAAACCCATTGAAAGCAATGGGCAGATGTTTGTAGGCGTATTAGTGGCGTTTTTTCAGGCGTAATTCGAGGCGTAAAACGCCCGAATTACGTCTGAAAACACTGCGTGTGAACATACCCTAAGTCTCAGCCAAGCAGTAAGCACAGCCACTTTTCACTCCACTTTTACAAACTGACGTGCATGGAGCAAAAGACACTAAATTCTGTCGCAAATAGTATATAAATATGACATACAGCAGATGAGACACTATTATTATAAGGCTATGTTCACACGGTTAGAAAAATACGGCTGAAAATACGGAGCTGTTTTCAAGCTAAAACAGACCCTGATTTTCAGCTGTTTTTTAAGCAACCCGCGTTTTTTGCGCTGTTTTTTAGTGCCGTTTTTGGAGCTGTTTTCTATTGAGTCAATGTAAAACGGCACCAAAAACGGCTTAAGTGACATGCACTTCATTTTACGAGGCATTTTTTTACGCGACCATTTTTAAAAATGGCCGCGTAAAAAACGCCCCTTGGGAGCGGAAACGCCATTCTTCTTATTGAAGTCACTGGACAGCTGTTTGTTGGCGTTCAGCCCCCCCGCATTTTCAGCAGTTTTTCAGGGCGTTTACGGCCCGAAAAACTGCTGAAAATAGCCCATGTGAACATACAATTAGGCCATGTTCAGACGTGGCGGAATATTTCCGCTGCAAATGTTGGTGCAGATTTGGGGCAATTACGCAACGAATCTGCACCAACATTTGCATTTCTGACAGGTAATTCAGACGTTGCAGATATCACAGCGGACTTGCCACAGATTTCAGTTTTTGCATTGCAAAGGCTGAAATCCGCAGTGAAATTCCGCTGCTTCTCCGCCATATAATGTGCATGTGGTGGAGGGGAAAATCTGCACCACAGCCTAAATACCGCACAGTTATTTTCTGTAACGTCTGAACTAAGTTTCCTAAAAATTTATAAAAAACTAATTAAAAAAACGGCTGCTGCTGAATTCCACTGCGGACTATCCACAGCGGAATTCAACAGCAATTCCACCACGTCTGAATGTGCCCTTAGAGTAAGATGCAGCTAAAAAAAAACATTACATACAATACATTTTGGTTTTTGGAGATAGCGTTGTTTTCTTCAAAATGCAGCAGTTCTGGGAGCGGCGTTGTTTCATGCATTTTGTCCATAAGCATCTCTATAGGACTTCAAAAACACCCAAAAAAATATGCATGTACAAAATGACAATAAAAAGAAAGCACCACCGAAAATGCATGTAAAAGAGCCATCAAAAATGCAAGTTACATTTTTAGAACGCTGCATTTTTTTCATGCCGTATAAAACACCAGACAAAATCCTGTTTCACGGAGGCCTTAAGCATGTATATACAAAATACAAACACAGACATACAGTATAATCAAAAATCCACCACCCCCTCCCCCAACCACAGTCACCAAGGTCAACTCTTCGAGAAGGAATTTGACACAGTTTACATTGCAAAGTTTATGCACTATGTGACTTCATTCATTTACCCCTATATGACTAGAGGAAAATCCCTTTAAGTCAAATAAGGAATCCTGGAAGATGTTTAGTACTTATTACCACATAATACAAGTCTAAACATTTTCAGCGTGATATTTTATGTGGTTATTTAGATGGGATTTTATTTATAACTACAACTAAGGCTCTGTTCACATTTGTGTTGGGGTCCCATGCTGACGTTCCGTCTGAGGTTTCTATCAGAACGGGACCCTGAACAGACACAAACTATCAGGAACGGAACCACACAGGTTTCCGTTACCATTGATTTCAATGGTGACGGATCGAATGCCCGTGGTTTCCATTTGTGTCTGTTGTGCACCGGACCCGTCGTTTTGCCGGAAGCAATAGCGTAGTCGACTATGCTATTGCTTCCGACAAAACGATGGGTCAAGTGCAGAACAGAGTCAAACGGAAACCACGGGCACAGGATGCGTCACCATTGAAATCAATGGTGATGGAAACGGAAACCTCTGGTTTCCGTTCCTGTCAGTTTGTGTCTGTTCAGGGTCCCGTTCTGATGGAAACCCGAGGAAACGTCAGAATGGGACCCCAACGCAGATGTGAATGAAGCCTAACCCAAGTAACTGACTACGAATCTTTACCTGTGCAAACTATAATCTGCAAACCTCTGTGCCTCCCAATATGCCGTAGGAGCGGAGAAGAACGTTCACTTACAGGTCTGTGCTAAAAGAAGAACTTCAAGGGGTTTAGCTTGAAGGTGAGAAAGCAAATATTTTGACAAGTTTTACTTGCAGAGAGTTCATGTCACACCGCTGCTTAAAATGTCTCGTTTCCATTGCTCCAATATTCCACTCATTAAAACAGAACATGTGACATGTGATCACTCGTATACACAGTAAGGCTGGGTTCACACGACCTATTTTCAGACGTAAACTAGGCGTATTATGCCTCGTTTTACGTCTGAAAATACGGCTACAATACGTCGGCAAACATCTGCCCATTCATTTGACTGGGTTTGCCGACGTACTGTGCCGACGACCTGTCATTTACGCGTCGTCGTTTGACAGCTGTCAAACGACGACGCGTAAAATGACTGCCCCGGCAATGAAGTGCAGGACACTTCTTTGCAACGTAATTTGAGCCGTTCTTCATTGAAGTCAATGAAGAGCAGCTCAAGATTTACGAGCGTCACAGACGCCTCGCATAATACGAGGAGCAGCATTTACGTCTGAAACGACGCAGCTGTTTTCTCCTGAAAACAGTCTGTCTTTTCAGACGTAAAAGCCTCTCATCGTGTGCACATACCCTTACACAGATACATCTATTTGATCCCAATGAAATTTGGAGCAATGCTGTGTCCTGTGGAATAAACAGGATTTGTGCATTGAATAAGCGACTGTTTTCCTGCATCCAGTGAATTGTATTGAAGTTAAAGGCTATGTAAACCTTTGATGGGCATTTTTTTTCAATAATCAAGTCAGTCAGTATGATTGGTGTAACCTTTTAATTAGTCTTCATTAAATAATCATTTTACTTTTTGAGATACATCTGTTCTGTATTATCTATACAGAGCAGCTGTATCTTTCGCTATGACCTGAATCCGTCAGTCCCACGGACCTGACGGGTTCAGTGATAGCGGGTCCTGCATGTCTCTGACATACAGGATCCACCTGTAATCTATCACATCTAAGTTATGAACTAGAGACAAGCCCGACCCGCTGACACTGAACCCGTCAGGTCCGTGGGACTGACGGGTTTAGTGAAATAGCAAAAGATACAGCTGCTCTGTATAGATAATACAGAGCAGCTGTATATCAAAAAGTAAAAATCATCTTAAATGAAGACTAATTAAAAAGTTACACCAAAAATGCCCATCAAAGGTTTACATAGCCTTTTGGGATTTCTACACCAGAACTACAGACCCCATGATATACTGATACCTCTGTCTATTGATTCTCATAAACATGATCTGATTCTATTTAAATACAACATTTATTTTGTCCAATGGGACTTACAGAAGTAGTACATTTGGATTTGCTATTTAACTATTTCTTTGTGCATTGTGACAGTGGGTTAACCTGCAGTCCTATGTAAAATAACAAATAGAGCATTGTAATATCTATTGTGCCAAATGGCAAACTGAGTTCTGCTACAACTCTTTTACAAGTACTTTTTCCCATCTAAGACACTTAGCATTTCCACAGGATATGCCATAAATGTCTCATAGATGTCGGTCTCTGGTCTGGGACCTACACCTATATCGAGAATAGCGGTCCTCCGACCTCTGGGGAGGCAGCTTCCGACCACCATGTCCCGGCAGTGTATAAATGTAGGGGTAGTCGCACATGTGCACAGTTCTCTCCATTCTGTTTTATGGCAGTTACTGAAACAGCAGAATAATCGTGTTTGGCTGTTTCCGTAACCTCCATAGAAGTGAATGGAGAAATCCGTGCAGATACCTCTCCATTCATTCTCCATCTTGATGCGACAGCTAACTCACCAGGTGGGACTGGGTTGGGAGACCCAATTCTCGACATCGCTGTGGGTTCCAGAACTGGGATCCGTATCTATCAGACATTTATTGCATATCCCATGGATATACCATAATTATCTTAGATGGAAATACCTTTTAACAATATCTAACCCATGCAACGGATTAATACAATCACTCTTAACAGGTTATTATTTAAAGTAAATGTCCACCAGTTCTTTTTAAGTACCAAAATTGTGTGCCGATCCATCTTATAATAATTTTTTTTACAGGGGTCTGAGGTCCTTTCTGTTATAGAGTTCAAAATCACCTGAATACCCATAAAGTTAAATGATAAAATGCTGTCTGTCTGCCGCCACCACTAGGGGGAGCGAACTGCATACTGATTTATTATTGAATTCAATTACAGAAATCCAGTAGTCTATCATTTAAATCTTTATAAAAGGAATCAGGGATGTATAACAAAGAATCTGACCTCTTACTCCCATAAAAATTATGAATTTAATCAGTACAGAATTTTGGATCTATTTAGATAAAATAAATAAAATGGTGATTAAAAGGTGAACATTCACTTTAAGCTTTGTAAAATGATATTGTTCACATACAAATTATAGGTCAGTGCCCAAAATCAGTTATTTGCATCATCTAATGGACTGTCTTCTAAATCTATAAAAATAATAATCTAGAATAATCTAGAAAAAAATAATTCAGTATTCACATAAATGAATCGAGGACAAGTCTTGGGGTGCAAATAATAACCGTTACAATATTAAAGGGGTTGTCTTTATTTTAAAAAAAAATTGGCGTCAGCATATGTGATCAAATAATAAAAAAAAAAAAAAAAACTTTGTATACATGGAATTGTACTGGCACAGGGCACCGCTGCAGCCAATCACTGTATTTGTGTATTACATAGATGCCCATTGATTTCTATGATTTCATTTTCCAACAGGACTTGGCACCTGCCCACACTGCCAAAAGTACCAGTACCTGGTTTAATAACCACAATATCACTGCGCTTGATTGGCCAGCAAACTCGCCTGACCTAAACTCCATAGAGAATCTATGGGGTATTGTCAAGAGGAAGATGAGACACCAGACCCAACAATGCAGACGAGCTGAAGGCCGCTATCAAAGCAACCTGGGCTTCCATAACACCTGAGCAGTGCCACAGGCTGATCGCCTCCATGCCACGCCGCATTGATAACACCTCAGCAGTGCCACAGGCTGATCGCCTCCATGCCACGCCGCATTGATAACACCTCAGCTGTGCCACAGGCTGATCGCCTCCATGCCACGCCGCATTGATAACACCTCAGCAGTGCCACAGGCTGATCGCCTCCATGCCACGCCGCATTGATGCAGTAATTCATGCAAAAGGAGCCCCGACCAAGCATTGAGGGCAGATACTGGACATACTTTTCAGTAGGCCAACATTTCAGTATTAGGGCTTATTTAGACAAACGTGATATACTTCCGTGCAACGCGCGCGATTTTCACGCGCCTCGCACGGACCTATATTAGTCTATGGGGCCGTGCAGACTGTCAGTGATTTTTGCGCAGCGTGAGTCCGCTGCGTAAAACTCACGACATGTCCTATATTTCTGCGTTTTTTGCGCATCACACACCCATTGAAATCAATGGGTGCGTGAGAATCACGCGCAGCACACGGAAGCACTTCCGTGTGATGCGCGTGATTCGCACAACAGCAGTAAAAAGTATGAATGAAAACAGAAAAGCACCATGTGCTTTTCTGTTTACAAACATACAGAGTGTCATAATGATGGCGGCTGCACGAAAATCACGCAGCCACGCATCATACGCGGCTGACACATGGAGCTGTTAAGTGCCTTTTGCACGCGCAAAACGCTGCCTTTTTTGCGCGCGCAAAAGGCACATGCTCATGTAAATCCAGCCTTAAAAATCATTTTTTAAATTGGGCTTTTTCTAATTTTCTGAGACACTAAAGTTTGGGTTTCATTTAGGCTGGATTCACACGAGCATGTGCGTTTTGTGCGCGCAAAAAATGCAGCGTTTTGCGCGCGCAAAAATGTCTGCAAAAGCTCCGTGTGTCACAAGCATAAGATGCGTGGCTGCGTGATTTTCGTGCAGCCGCCATCATTATGACACTCTGTTTTTATGTTTGTGAACAGAAAAGCACGTGGTGCTTTTCTGTTTTCATTCATAGTTTTGACTACTGTAGAGTGCATCACCCGGACTTCAATGGGTACGTGATGCGCTAAAAACGGGCAAATATAGGACATGTCGTGAGTTTTACACACGCTGCATGAAAATCACTGACAGTCTGAAAATCACGCGCGTTGCACGGACGTATTATACGTTCGTCTGAATAAGCCCCAAGGGTATGTGCACACGACCTCTTTTCAGACGTAATGGAGGCGTTTTACGCCTCAAATTATGCCTGAAAGGACGGCTCCAATACGTCGGCAAACATCTGTCCATTGCTTGCAATGGGTCTTACGATGTTCTGTGCAGACGACCTGTCATTTTACGCGTCGCTGTCAAAATACGGCGCGTAAAATGACGGCTCGTCAAAAGAAGTGCAGGACACTTCTTGGGACGTCTTTGGAGCCGTTTTCTCATAGACTCTATTGAAAACAGCTCCAAAAACGGCCGCGAAAAAATGCCTCGAAAAATGCTGCGAAAAACGTGAGTTGCTCAAAAAACGTCTGAAAATCAGGAGCTGTTTTCGCTTGAAAACAGCTCCGTATTTTCAGACGTATTTTGTTAACCGTGTGAACATACCCTAAGGGTATGTTCACATGCAAACGCAAAATACGTCTGAAATTACGAAGCCATTTTCAGGCGAAAACAGCTCCTGATTTTCAGACGTTTTTGTAAGTACTCGTGTTTTTTGCGGCGTCTTTTACGGACGTAATTGGAGCTGTTCTTCATTGGAGTCAATGAAAAACGGCTCCAAAAACGTCCCAAGAAGTGTCCTGCACTTCTTTGACGCAGGCGTATTTTTACGCGCCGTCTTTTGACCGTGACGCGTAAAATTACACTTCGTCTGAACAGAACATCGTAAGACCCATTGCAAGCAATGGGCAGATGTTTGCAGGCGTAATGGAGCCGTCTTTTCAGGCGTAATTAGAGGCGTAAAACGCCTGAACTACGTCTGAAAATAGGTCGTGTGAACATACCCTAACTGTTACCATAATCATGAACATTAAAAGAAAAAAATGCTGGAAATAGATCACTCTGTGTGTAATGAATCTATATAATATATGAGTTTCACTTTTTGAATTGAATTACTGAAATAAATTAACTTTTTGATGATATTCTAATTCATTGAGTAGGACTAGAATATATATACACATATACAGGAATGATGAAAAGACGGTTAACAGTGGACAAAACCCTTTAAGTATTAGCATAGGAATCTTTCATATGAAGCAATCATATAACATGAATTAATGAAGGTTTGTCTGCTGGTTGATTTTTTTTTTCTCAGAAACAGCGCCACTCTTGTTCATGTCAAGTATTGCAGCTCAACACCATTTACATAAAAACGGACTGCAATACCAGAAGGCCTGTAGACAACAGAAAAACTGTTTCTAAAAGGAAAAAAAAAAATCCTGGACAACCACTTTAAGTTTGGATGCCCCTTTAAAACAACACTTTCTCTTATGGAGCATGTAAAGTCCGTTTCAGCTATAGTGAAGACCTTTTTTTTTAACTTCATACAAAGGGTATGATACAAAAATAGCAACTAGATTGGAGAAGGAAACTAAAGAAAGTGACTTTGCAACCAGAAAAAGTATTTTTACCAATAAAATTTGCTGAACTTCTGAAAATGTAAGGAAGGCAAGCAACAATATCATAAAGCTTAAGGCCCTGTTCACACTGAGTTTTTTGCAGGCAGAAAATTCTGCCTCAAAATTCAGTTTGTCATTTTGAGGCTCATTTTAATCCGCCTGCATGCCGTTTGACGCGTTTTTCGACCACGGCCGTTGAGCGCCGATGGACAAAAACGCAGCGAAATACGCTTTCTCTGCTTCCTATTGATGCCAATGGGAGGTCAGAGACGTAAATGCCCGAAGATAGGGCATGTCGCTTCTTTTTCCCGGGAGACAGATTTTCCGCTCGCGGGAAAAAAAAACGCCTCCGCCTCCCATTGAAATCAATGAGAGGCATTTTCAGATGTTTTTTGGCGCGTTTTCCGCGTCAAAAAACGTGTCAAAAGCTCAGTGTGAACAGGGCCCATAGCCTCACTTTATGAATGGGATGTGCAAGAAATCCCTCATCACACAAGCAGTATTCCAATAACTATTCCTATTACTCCAGTATATACTCCATGGTAGCGACACAGCTAAATATAGATTAACTGCTTCTAGTCTATCAGTCCTCAGGGGATTAAACCCAGGAACTGAGAAAGCAATATCCGAAATAAATGGCAATAACATATTATGCAAAATTTTGAATTAAACTCTTTACTGTGCAAAAATCTACAGGAAATTGAATAATATCCCATACTGAATGCTTACTGCAAGAATGAAGCCTTCTTAGAATACTGTGGGGAGACAAACTGTAATTTACAACTAAAAACCATCCATCTGGCTGTGCTTTCACCCGCACGGCTCCGGAGTCGTAACGTAACCTATTGCTTATACATCATTATTTGGCAATATGTTGTTCATGGACTGCAGAAATGCATTGCATTCAGGATGATGTAACAGAATATATTATCATAAATCATGTGTGGAGTCTACAATACACACAGACCATTGTCAGTATACGTATAGTGCTGGTGCTTGAACTAAACTATACATATAGATGTAGCAGAGTTGAAGGTTAAAGGAGTTGTGCTGCCGACTAGTGACAATTTATTGGCCTCGTAAACGAGAAGATCAGCCAATGAACAAGTGTTTGCTCGTCCATCGGCAGATCGTTGCCCTGTTTGCAAAGGGCAATGATCGAGAATGAGCGTTCTATGAACCAATCAACAATAGCCCAATAGGGTATATTTCTTAATACTTTTGCCTTCGTTTTCTGGTGCAATTACATTGTAAAGAATGCTACACACCATATTTAACAAGCCACCACCATTTTTTCTGACAGTGTTGGAGTAATGGCGGTGTAGATTGCAAGCCACGTGAAATTGGACTTATTTACCCCCAAAAAAAGCTTAAACTTTTCCATGCAGAAAAGTTCAAGCCTTGTCCCCCTTTTATCTGACACTTTGAAAGAAGACTTAGGCTTGCAAGTTGCACGTTGTGTGGCATAGTGACAAAAAAAAGTGTCTGTGAGCTACATGAGTGGCATGCCCTGTGATTAATTTATTATCAGGGAACCAGTCTAACAAAAAGGGATTGTCCAAAGTGAACAACAAGTAAATCTAAAAGTAAATATTCTTGATGTCCTGTTCTATCACGTTGTTGAAATTTGCTGATGTTATAGCTCGTACTGTGCTTGTCACCCAGTTACTGAATGGAAAACCATGTCTAGCTATGGAAAGCTACGGGATAGGGGGATCTATAACTACATAGCATAACTTGGCCAACAGGACAAATGAAAGATATAAGTTTACATATAGAAATGTTTTTACGTTCCGTTACCTCTATCCGCATTACAATGACCAGATCACCTATAAGCCAGATTTCGTTATGGTTACAATACTGTTTGCATATACCCGTGTAGCGTGTAAGTTCCAGAGACTATACATAATTGACCCAGTAAAAGCAAACAACTCCCATCACAAAAAGCAAAATTTTTAACTCATATAGGCAATGTTCACATTTAATTTTTTGAAAAAATGTTGTGCCTTCGTAGAACACATCTATAGGCTTTCATCGAGCCCACGTGTGCCAAAAGAGTGTCCTGTGGCATACGTTCGGTCAATATCCGTTGGTATACTTTTTTTTTTGCGGTATCAAAAAAGTATATAGTCAATAATGCTTGCCAATCCAAAGGGACCCCACAAAGATGACATACGTATGCAAATGTACAGCAGTTACATATGCCTGGGCTATACTTCCGGTACCTATGTCAGTTTTTTTTCCTCAGCTGAGCGCTTCTGCACCTTTGTTTCAGCAACATTGGGGGTCTCAGCACCCGGACCCCACTGATCCAAACTTTTGATATATCTCTATGACATACCAAAAGTTTGATGAAAGTGCAGTTACTCTTTAATCATTATAAAGCAAATGAATTTGTACACACTAAAGAAAACCTTTACCCAGCATGTTCAATGTGGAATTATTCTTCAGGACGTGTTTTAAAATTCTTATCAATTGCTGATAATATCGCAGATGAATCACCATCAGAGATGGCGGACTGGTTGTGAACTTGTATTTCATCGATTTATATTGTTTTTTTGTGGTTAGTGCAGACGTTGTGGAAAATATCTGTATGGAATACATATGCAAATTTTGTTGCAGATGCATCACAGATTTGATGAGAATTTGGCAAAATTTGCAGCGGAAATTCTCCGCCCCCAGTCGTATTGCGCCCTTAAATTTGCTGCCTGCTTTTATAATTCCTTTTTGTTGAAAGGGTGCCGAAAAATAATATTGTTCCATTGTTAAGACCCCCAGCGATCAACTGTAAAATGCAGAAGAACCCAGCAGCAAGTGTTCAATTCCCCTGCAGCGCCACTACAGGGGAACTGAATTATTACAGGGTGCTTATTAAAATCTGTGGGCTATCCATATAAACCACCGGCATGCTGGATCCCCTAAAGAGGACGCTCCCCACTTCCACTAATTGATCCCCCTCTACTAACTTATCCGTCCTCGTCATGTGATGAACAAACAGGTGCACGGTTCTTTACAAGACAGCCCTGATACACAAACTGTAAGGGTATGTTCACACTGGCTATTTTCGGCCGTTTTTCCGGCCGTAAATGCTTGAAAAATGGGAAGCAGAACGCCTCGAAACATCTGCCCATTGATTTTTGAAATACGGCCCAGTAAAAAAAAGCCCAAAAAAAGAATTGCATGTCACTTCTTGAGGCGTTTTTTGGAGCCGTTTTTCATTGACTCTATAGAAAAACAGCTCCAAAAACGGCCGTAAAAACCGCTGCGAAAAACGCGAGTGGCTTAAAAAACATCTGAACATCTGAGCTGCTTACCCTTGAAAACAGCTCTGTATTTTCAGATGTTTTTGGTCTAGCGTGTGAACATTCCCTTATAGTAACGAGTCGTGAACCTGTGTGATCATCACATGACCAGGACAGACTTTCATCCACTGGAAGTAAACATTGAATGTTCCTACTGAATGACAACAAGCAGAGATCTTGATAGCCCACAGGAATTAATACAGAAAGTAGATTGGAACATTGGAAAACTTTTCATTATACAAAGAATAACATGTATTTGCTAAAAGCGTAATACCCCTCTAACTTTTAACAGACATGGATTTTACTATTTACTGATTTTGATATTTCGTTTGCCAAAGTGAATCTCAAAACTGCTGAATTGATTCTCCAAAATCTATATATGTGTATATTTTGTATGTGTATATTGAGTATTTGTATATTTTGTATGTGTATATTGAGTATTTGTATATTTTGTATGTGTATATTGAGTATTTGTATATTTTGTATGTGTTTATTGAGTGTTTGTATATTTTGTATCCATTATCTGGTGGATCAAAGAAATTGCAACATTTTAAAACACATTTATTCATTTTCCAGTAAGATTCAGTCTTGATCAGTGGATCACCGGCGATCATTTAGTGCCATGATTATCAATATAAGAGATTTTATCCAGTATACAATCATCTTAGGCCAGCTATACACGACACAAGTTGTAAAATGCCACTGAGACCAACCATCATCCTGTCCTTGAGGGGCATCATGCCTCTCTCCGTGTCTCCAGTGCATGATGACAAGGATCAGCAGCATCCTGTAAGCCGGATCCCAGACTCGCAGTGATGATGATATTGCACAGGGGAACTGGAGAGATTGGGTGTAGTAGGTGTGATCTTAAAGGGGAAGCACAGAGTGACAGGGGACAACTCTCCAGCAGGGGGGAGTGATGATGCAATGGACAGAGAACTTTCTTAGTCCTTGCTATATGTATATACAGGACATGGGCAGCATCACTGCAGTGCCAGCTGTGTTGTGTAAAGCTGCAGTATAGCTGGGGGCAGTGGGAGGCCTAGAGCTGTTCTGCCACCTGACTGACTGATGCCCTGGCACACACACTACAGAAGACATAAGAGATTACATGCACTAACCAATAACCTCCTGGAGCTCGTAGCTGTCCCTGCAGATGGGCCACCCGATGGGTTGCGCTGTGGGCTGGCTGTGCACCGGGGACTCGGTCTGCTCTGACATCCTGGTTACGAGGAGTGTGATGCTGCTTGTGGGCACCTCTATTGCGGGCTGGCACCTCACTGATCACTGACAGCCGGGCAAGCAGGCAGGCACAAGGCTGGAGAGGAGCGGAGGAGGGGGAGGAGATGGGAGGTGCAGCCGGTGCTTCCTCCTGGGTGACAGGGGAGGGAGGTGGCGCTTCCTCAGCCACCAGCCTTCTGCATGGGCGATGATACCTAGGTCGGGCACAGCTGGTATCAGGAGAGGCTGCAGGTATCTGCCCGGGGCGCGGCTCGTCCTCACACCTGCTGGCGGCCAATAGAGCTGGATTCTGTCTCTCTGATAAATTTTAGACAGACTTTATAAACAATCAGTATACAGTAAGTATATAGGAAAACAATACAAGTTCAGAGACATGCTTCAGCCTACAGGTGTTTTTTGTTAGCTAAAAGTTGTTGTTGTTGTTGTTATCTTTTTTATTATTATTATTATTATTATTATTATTATTATTATTATTATTATTATTATTTCTGTATTCTAATTTTTTATTAGTTTATTTTGTATATCTTGTCTATTTGAAAATATCTAATAGGAAAGAGTCCTGGGATGCAATTCTGAGAAGAAAGTCACATATTCTCTCTCTCTCTCTCTCTCTCTCTCTCTCTCTCTGTCCCTCTCTCATCTCATCTCTCTGTCTCTCTCTCTCTCTCTCTTTTTATCTTTCTTTCTCTCTTTATCTCTCTCTTTCTTTTTCTCTCCCTCTCTCTCGTTTTCTCTCACTTTTTCTCTCTTTCTTTCTCTCTTTCTTTCTCTCTCTCTCTCTTTCTCTCGCTTTCTTTTTCTCTTTCTTTCTCTCTTTATCTCTCTTTCTTTCTCTTTCTTTTCCTCTTTCTCTCTCTGTATCGCTCTCTTTCTTTTTCTCTCCTCTCTCACACTTTCTTTCTCTCCCTCTCTTTTTATCTTTCTCTCTTTCTTTCTTTCTTTCTTTCTCTCTTTATTTGTCTCACTCGCTTTCTTTATCTTTCTTTTTCTGTCTCTCTTTCTATTTCTATCTTTTTTCCTCTCTTTTTCTCTATCTTACTTTTTTTCTCCCTCTTTCTCTCTCTCCTTCTTTCTCTCCCTCGTTCTTTCTTTCTCTCTCTTTCTTCCTTCCTCTCTCTTTCTTTCTTTCTTTCTTTCTAAATCTCTCTCTCTCTTTCTCTCTCTCCATAACTTTTTTTTTCTCGATCTCTTGCCTCTCTCCTCTCTCTATCTCTCTCTCTCTCTTTGTCGCTATATTTCTTTCTCTGTCTCTTCCTCTCCATCTCTCTCTTTCTCCATCTCTCTCCTCTCTCTCTCTCGCTCTCTCTCTTCATCCATCTCTCTCTTTCCATCCGTCTCCCTATCTCCCTATATCTCTTGTATTATATACTAATAATAATAATGTAACATTATGTCTGATTACCAAAGACGAGTGGTTAGAGCGTTATTGTACTTAGATACTTGTAATAAATTGATATATTATTGTACCTTGTTTTATATATAACTTTATTTATTTAGGGAGTGCATTGTGGTTTGGAATTTGCTATTTATTTCCCCTAACACATGAATTTCAGAAGTAAGATATATTCATGAACAGACTCTGAATGCTTGTGGAGCAGTTTTTATGTATGTAGAGTCTTTGAAAGATCAAAAGGAACAGATAAGATACCAGTACTGAAATTGCTGAACCAAAAGAAGGAAGCGTAAAAAAGTAACTAAACGTAAAGGGGTTTTCCCATCTTTGAAATTGAATGTGCCATACATGTAAATGTCAGATAGGTGGAAATTCCACTTGTGGGACCCCCAGTGATTGGCAAAATAGGGGTCCCTGACTGTTCCACCAGACAGAGATGTCATGAGCACAACTTTCTTCAGTCTTTTACAGTTGTGAAAACCGAAAGGAAGTCTGCTTGGCTGTTTCCATCCCTCCCGTACACTTGAATGGAGGGAAACGCACAACATACACACCACCTCTCAGTTGATTGTTGGGGCAGCTTTTGTCTTTATGAGAACCCTCTAATCTATTGCTGGATTGTTTTGGGTTGCTTTTTTTTTTTCATTTTTATATATTTAATTTAAGTTAGGGTTAGAACTAGTGGGCTGTTCCTCATCAGTACAGGGTAGGGTTTTAGGTGATTGAAATAGCTTTCCTCCTTCTAAAGGAGACCTTTTTTGCTTACTTTTTCTCAGGGAGCATTTTCCTAAAGACTTCCTGCCAACTGGTTCTCCGCAGTACCTTTCAAAAGATTAGTGGGCTAGTAGTGTTTTTGTATTGTTTATTTTATAGTGTAGTATCGATTTGGACTATTCATGTGTTTTATTTTGTATTATTTTTATTTTATTTTACATTAAGTAATACAATAGCTGTTCGAGATAAGATTACCTTTATGGTTACCATCGTCTTTGTAGCAGTGGAGCTGCTTTCATGTGGTCTCTTTAAAAGATCAAAGGAAGCAGATAGAATATCAATATTTAGTGACCTCATTTCCCTCAGAA
Organism: Rhinoderma darwinii; assembly: GCF_050947455.1. Classification (NCBI taxonomy): domain Eukaryota; kingdom Metazoa; phylum Chordata; class Amphibia; order Anura; family Rhinodermatidae; genus Rhinoderma; species Rhinoderma darwinii. Next base: position 30,316,288 of record NC_134692.1, read on the forward strand.
ATAGCAGGCAGAATTAAAACTCAGAAGCGCTCAATATAAGCCCCTGTAGAATAAGGATATGTATGCTTAAAATGATCACTGACGCTACAGTAACCAGATGCAGTCCCACGCAATATAATGAACATCTTTTCTGACCATATAAAACAAGATCCAATCCATCGTTTGACGACATCCACGCAGCCTGACTGTAATTATTGGAGATCATTTTCCAAGGGCTCACAGGATATGTCAGATGGCAATCTTCATGGAACATCATATTGCAGAATATATCGCTTGGTCTGTACTTTATGTATTGACCAGTAGTTCAATAATTTTTTTCAACATGCACATATAGTAAATATGGTCTCAGTGTTCACTCATCCTCTGTTGCTGAGTCCTTCAACTATTTAGAGTATTTAATGACAGCTTCCCTTTAGGTCCCTTAACTTTTCTTAAAGAGGACCTGTCAGCTCTCCTGACATATCTGTTTTAGTAAATCATGTATTCCCCATGAAATTAACAAATCTGGAGCATCTTTACTTAGAACTCGGCGTTGTACCGTTCCTTTGTTATTCCTCTTAGAAATATATGAATAAATTAACAACCGAGTGTTACCAATTGAGGGTGTGTCCCTACACAGTCTGAAACTGTCCAATCAGTGCTGACAGAGTGAGACTAAAGGGACACACCCCCTTGAAAAGGGGAAGGGAAACAGTTGTTAATTTATTTATACATTTCTAGGAGGAATAACAGAGGAATGACACAACTCAGAGTTCTAAGAAAAGATGCTCCAGCATTGTTACTTCATGGGGAATAGAAGTATTAATTAAAATAGACATATCTTGAGAGAGGACAGGTCCTTTTTAATCTATCACTGTCTTCTACATTTTTAGATGCCATGGACCCATCATTTGATCCCAGAGTCACTCAGTCTCCATATAAATAAACAGTCCCTGTTATCGCCTCTTACCTCGACAACTTTCGTTCCTGCTTTTGGTTTCATGAGTTGAATTTGATGCCTTATCTATAGCAGCATGGCAGTAAAAAGATATGAAATCAAGTGAGCAACCTAGTTCCATGGAGTTCTGCGAAACCTGCAGTTGCTCTGACACTCCCCTGCTCCCTGTACGTGTTATAGCTGCATGCAAAGGCAGACATTTAACACAATGTATATAACAAGTCATCAGCACTTGTGTTGACACTTTCTAACATATCTTTGCATTAGTATGGTACCTTTTTAAGGTCTATGTCAGCTTGCTAGCATATTTCTCCCCATGTTTTTGTTTCTACAAGGGTCCTCTTGTGTGTCTTAAAACGGCAATGTGTTGTTACAGCAGAAAGAACCTGTGACTTCCTGTGCCTATACATGTAATGTACTTAAATGGTGGTCACCCAGACAGGAAGTCAAGTGGTTCCTAGGCAACCTGGAATCACACACACAAAAGAAGAAGATACCAATGAAATTATGTAATACTAAATATACTTTCTATATGAAATTACTGTCGTGAAGTTAGTCTTTAATTATTTTATTTTTTAATTAACTGGTCACATGAAATTAAAAAAATAATACAAATAATTAAATATATTTTTTTGTTTTTTTATTTATAGTTGAGTTTTTAAGACACAGACCGGCTATGCGTATTCAATAGTTATCCAACCTGTCCCTTCAGTAAACATGCTCTCATCTTTCAATGGGGAAAGTAGAATAAGCCTCTGCCAGAAGGCTATGTGTAAAGGAGACACAAAGGACCAGCTATGTTGTCATCCAATAGCCAGCTATAGACAGCTATATTTTGAAAGGATCTTACTGACCCCATATTATCTCTATTATACAGGAAATCTATGTCGACAATTATGAGGAGACAAGATCCTAAAGAGATCTTTAGTGGTAATTACCCATTAGGGCATGTTGAGATGTGGCAGAATTTTTCCGCTGCAAACATTGCTGCAAATTCGCAGCAATTACGCAACAAATCTGCAGCAACATTTGCATATGTGACAGGTATTTCAGACGTTGCGGATATCAATGCGGACTTGCCGGAGATTTCAGTTTATGCATTGCAAAGGCTGAAATCTGCAGTGAAAATCTGTTGCTTCTCCGCTGTCGGCCATGCATGCTGCGGAATGAAAATTCTGCACTGCAGCCTAAATTCCGCACTGTTATTTTAGGCAGCATCTGAACTAAGTTAACTTAAAAGGTATAGAAAACAGTGGAAAAAATGTCTACTGCAGATTTCCACTGCAGACTCTCCGCAGTGGAATTCAACAGCAATTCCGCCACGTCTGAACATGCCGTAAAAGAACAGTCTTGCAGTGCCCGAATTTTACAAAGACAGGATAAAGGTTGAATAGGTATGGGATAAATGCATTGTATGGAACTAAAAGGGGAAAACTAGATTGATGCTGTGGTCTTCGATTGACCTCTCCCCGCCAATATGTGTCATTGATATTGCAGACCCAAAAGTGGTCCCATTATTTTTTTTTAGCTAAGAAATGGAAACAATCAGATAATTAGTTCTTCTGGTCATGAGATGTTCATGACATCTGTCTGTACACAATCCAGTCTCTACTGACCATTGGATTGGTCCAAACCAACACGTATGGTAATTTTTATAGCTCTACAGAGGAAACGTCCATGTCTCCTCACTCAACAAAATGTTTATAACCGGACACTACAAGGCAAAACAAGTCCTTTCTTTACATCTATTAGGGTAAGTGCGCAATTTTCCTCTTAAATGTATATCTATGTAACAGCACATGCCTGGACTGACACAGCAATTTGGTACCAGATTGATTATACATCAGCAAACACTTAGCATCAATCATCAATAGAATTGCTTATATGGTGTCTTCTGATTTCTAAAAAAAATCAATAGTCTTTACTTGGAGTAAAGATTTATTTTCTCACTTTTAGAGCCCTGGGCTGTAGAGTCTAGAAAGAATAACAGATGCCTTTTAAAGAGAACCTTTCACCTCCCCATACATGTGCAGCTGAGTGCAGGATGTAATAGGCAGGGCTGCACAAACCATGGGGGACTTTACATTGTTTTTCTACCTTCCTCCATTATTTAGATATCGGTGCCGTTATATTTGGCGCCCATTATTTAAATAACCCCCTGAACTGCCAATGGGGCGTGTACTGCCAATGGGGCATGTTACTATGGCTGTGACACTGTCCAATCAGATATGGACAGTGTTACAGCAAGAGCGAAGATGGTTACAGACTACAAACAAAGTAACAAACCCTATGTAGTCTTATCCTGCAATCATACTACCATTCATCTTTTCCCTACGTTTTGATTACCTAATGAATGTATTCTAGCAAGAAAAAGGGGGTATGAAGAAGTATGACCGCAGAATCAGGGAGTGCCTCTTAGGAACTGTAGACACAACATGGTGGGATATTTTTAATCAAGAGTATTTGCTAAATTGCTAAAATGTTTGTATTTTAGATGCATTGAAGTAATAAAAAAAAATGGAAATATCTTTTAAATCATTCATACAACATTGTAGCTATGATTATGTACTTTCAATTTATTACATAAAATGGCCAAGCAGGAAAATCCTTCCACTCACACTTTTTCTCATTTATCCACACACATACACAAATATTTCATAATATAGTATTTTACATTGAAAGTCAAGAAGTGAAGATAAGCGTCATTATAAGGATAACATGTCACAATGTCCTTTACTCCACCATTTTATCAGTTTTATGCAGTTATATGACGTGTAGCTACTATAGCTTTATTGAATTTATCCTTCCGTGTCCATGTACTGACCTATCTAGTGATAGCACAGGGTAAATATTACAGACCTTGGCTCCCTTTGTACTGCAGGCAGAGCTCAGTGTTTTCAAAGAAAAATCAATAATATAATGTCATAAAATAACAAGGTAAAAAATATTTACCGACCAGAGCATCGTGTGTTTTCAATTGCATAACAACTGCAGAAACTTTGTGTTTAGTCTTATTATCTTAAAGGCAACAAAAATTGCAAGAAGGAAAAGTGAGATATAGACTGAAATTCCTTTAATCCTGTATCTGAAAATCCAGCACTTTTTTTCCAAAACAGAACTGCATTATAATCTCGAATTTCCCAAGACCAGATCCACCAGAAGACTGTGAATATAGGACCACTTATGAGACTCTGCTGATCAAAAAAACAAAATAAACCCTCATAAACATGGCAAAGCAGTGCGCCCGGAGCCTGTATGGAGGCACACATTCCCTACGGCTCTGTATTGATAATCCATAGGCATTTTGCAAGCTAACCTATAGTGCCTCCATACAGCACCGTATTCCACAGGTCTTCTCCCATAGAAGAATTGAGATGGAGTATTTTTTTTTTCTAATTGTGTCTGACTGATAATGTCCAATCAGTGCTGACAGTCAGACTGTGTAGGGACACGCCCCTTTTGACAACATGAATTGTAACACCCAGTTGTGAATTTATTCATACATTTCTAGGAGGAATAACAGAGGAACGGCATAACAGAATTCTAAGAAAATATGTTCCAGAATTGTTATTTCATGGGGAATTTAGTAGTCCTTCTCAATTAATTAGAATATCATCAAAAAGTTCATTTATTTCAGTAATTCAATTCAAAAAGTGAAACTCATATATCATATAGAGTCAATAAACACAGAGTGATCTATTTCCAGCATTTTTTTATTTTAATGTTGATGATTATGGCTAACAGTCAGGTTTTATACTGTATTCTGAGAAATGTTTGCCCCTTCTGTGTTTCCTATTTGAAAAGGGAGGAAAGGGGGCGTTTTGGGGTCCATATTCTTCCAATTGTAGTCTGAAAGCCACTTCCATTCCTTTTTAGAGGCTCAGGTTGATGCTCTCTGTGCTTTACACTGCAGCTCCGCTTGCTAAGATTGGCTCCTGTGTGTAAGCACAGGCACCAGAAATCCAGCACATGGAGTGGTGATCTCCAGACAGGAAGATGCTCTTATACTTAGGGAAATAATGGGAGATTCGCAGAGATCTGCATTATCTATAACATACAGTACTTGCTTTACTGTCATACAGTTGGGTATGTTGCTGCTGTCTAGGAAGCTATATTAGCTCTCAAAGATTTTAGGGCTACAACATGCCCCAACTGTAAGTGTAACGCCATATTATCAGGATCAAGTTTAATTTTTTCTTTGCACGATCCTAGAACACCATAAATATTTGATCGGTGGGGGTCCGACTCCCAGCACCTTCCCCAGTCAGCTGAATACATAAGTTTGTGGCTGTGCCTGGTCCTGCAGCTTAGGCTGGGTTCACACGACCTATTTTCAGACGTAAACGAGGCATATTATGCCTCGTTTTACGTCTGAAAATAGGGCTACAATACGTCGGCAAACATCTGCCCATTCATTTGAATGGGTTTGCCGACGTACTGTGCAGACAACCTGTCATTTACGCGTCGTCGTTTGACAGCTGTCAAACGACGACGCGTAAAAATACAGCCTCGTCAAAAGAAGTGCAGGACACTTCTTTGCCACGTAATTTGAGCCGTTCTTCATTGAACTCAAAGAAGAGCAGCTCAAGATATACGAGCGTCACAGACGACTCGTATATTACGAGGAGGAGCATTTACGGCTGAAACGACGCAGCTGTTTTCTTCTGAAAACAGGCTGTCATTTCAGCCGTAAAAGCCAGCTAGCGTGTGAACATACCCTAAGCTCAATTAATTTGGATGGGACTGTGAAGCAGTGAGCTGCAGTACTAGTCACTGCCACAACCATTTATACAGCACTGTGCCTGGGTACACAATGAAGGGAAGCAGCCCCTTCAATCAGCACAGATACCAGGAGTTGGACCCCCACTTATGAAATATTGATGGCCTATCCTAAGATTAGTCCATTTATATTGATGTCTTGGAAAACCCCTTTAAGCACAATAATTTATATTATGTTGTTTTGCATAAAAGAGTGAGTATCTCATACTGGCCAGCAGCTCTTTCCCAACTTATGTTATTTCCCAGTCTGCAATGGCTGGGGGTGCACTAGAGAAGAAGCTTGGGCGGCAAATGTTTTTTTCCACAGAGTTTGCCTAGTTTTAATGTATTAAAAATTGCAGCACTCGTATTTTTACAATAGTCGCAAAGAAAGATGTATATTCTGAATATTAAGTCCATGTTAGTAAGTGATTAAGATAAGTATACTATATTCTATACTATATTGACACTTGAAGAAGCCACGTTTGTGGGATCTCATGGAGCTTTTCCCAATTATGATGCTTTGGTGATATTCGTAATTTGTAACTTTCTTATGTCATTTTTTTGTCGGATTTATATCTCTATTACCCTGTTGTGATTGCCTCCACACAATTAGTTACCATGTATGTGGAAACGAGCGACGATCAATGAGACAGCTCGTTGATCGACGCTCATTTTCTCCTTTTAGCAATGATTGGTTATGTATGGGGCTGAGCGATCGTTGCTACGATCGTTATTCCCCATGCATTTCCATCATGTCAGCAGCGCGTCTCCCTGTCTACACAGGGAAATGTGCTGTCGACAACAATAATATTTTACACATTTAAAACTATACGATCAGCAGATGTGCGAGCGTTTGCTCATTCATTGGCTGAACTGTTTACACATGGCAATGATCAGGAAGGAGTGGTGATATGAAGGATCGTTTGCCTTATTGTTGGCCCGCGTAAAAAGGCCTTTAGTGTGTTGTATTACGATACTTCTTATCGGGTAATGCCCTCTACATCGCAGTGTGTGTATCTTGCATTGCGGATCTGCCAGTTATTGCGCAGCTAATACCAGCTGAACTGTAGCCAATGATTATGTAATAACGAAACGCAGGTTTTTCTGGCTTCGGTTCCCAGTCTTTCAGGCTCGTTCTAGGTGACAGTCAGTTGAATCTGAAAATACATTTTAAAAAAAACATTTACACCAATGCAAAACCAGAAATCATTTCACCTGCAGATAAAACTTTTTGAATGTTATCTTTCTTCTACAAGTGCTGCCATGCTGAATTCTTCTCTAAGGAAAGGAGACAGCCGTGGGGTGTTTGTGTTGCTTCCACGCAGCATGAACAATTACTACTAAGAATAGCAGAGGGAGGTTATTATGCAAGCAGACAATTTATATTAAACAGATGGAGTCACGTGGAGCTAAAACAGGTGATTTAACAGAGAAGAATAAACTCCAGGACCAGTGAGACTACTTTTACATCCAAGATATTTCTCCTTACTGCATTTCCTATATACTAAACATTTATATCCTACCGGTAATTATTATATAATAAAGAACCACGTTAAGTCTTATTTATAAAAACTAGCGCAGCCAAAACTGCCCATAGCAAGCAACGGGATTACTAATTTTATTGACGAACAAAAAACAAAAGTGATGACTAGACTGATTGATTGTTATGGCCAACGCTTCCATTTTACATCTCTGCCCCATCCCATTGTTTATTCTAGTACTTTTTAAAAAGGTATTTAATTTCATTATTATGTTTAAAGAGGACCTGTCACCTGCCCAAAAACCTGCAGTTGACATCTCAGTTAGATTGCTGGCACCTCACAGATTCTGATGCTTTTTATTTGTTTCTTCTAGCCCCCACTGTTCCTGAGATATTGGGGCCGTTAGTTCTGGTATCCGATATGCAAATGAGGCCTTTGACTGTCAAGTGGGCGGTTACCCCATATCAAGTGACAGGTATTACCCGCCTACTTGACAGTCAAAGGCATCATTTGCATATTGGACACCAGACCTAACGGCACCGATATCTCAACAACGGTGGGTGCTAAAAGAAAAAAAGAAAACGTGGCAGAATCTGTGAGGCGCCTGCAATCTGAGATGTCAGCTGCATTTTTTTCGAGCAGATGACAGGTTCTCTTTAAAACGGATGTCCATGTAAAGCATAAGTCAGTGCCAGGGTGATTCTTTGAAGGGGTTGTCCAGGATAAGAAAAAAGGATCTGCCACGTCTATCCATGGGCTGTGACTGTGGATAAATTGCACTACAGAAACATACAGATGTGGTGCTGTTTTCGGGGAAAAAAAGCAGACCCTTCTTTCTAATCCTGAACATCCCCTTTAAGAACTCATTGACTCACTAAATCTGACATCCCAAATACACATCATGGACCGAGGCTTCAGAGCATTTTGGGTATGGAATCAGATGTTGACATAGGCTACTACAACCATAAAAATTGGTTTAATTACCCTAAATGACTCAAATGTAGCATTACATGACAGTGATACTTAATAAATTATTGCATGATTATTGTGTGGCAGTTGTGCCGTGTGTAAAGTATATGGACTTACATTGGTAAAGCAACTCAAAAAATGTATTGTTGGATGACCCATTTGGAATAACGTCACACTGCATAAGCCTTGTGAGTCTCCAAGGGGTGTGAATACATAGATCCCCATAGCAAAGTCAGGAATGGGCCCTCAACTGATGGTTGACAATAGTGACGCAAGCATCATCATCACTTCTTCTTATTGAGCAGTAACCTAGTGATGGATAGTAGTGTCATATGCACAGAGAATAACCCAGCAGTGGAAACCCACCAACATTACTGTACCTGAGTACAGACCTTTGGCCCTAGAGCACTTGCCTTGCCTTCTACAGCTATAGTTACACTCAGCCTAGCAGATTGACTCAGCAGAGCTCACTGAGTGTGTAACAAGAACAGTTGTGTCAACATCCCATGAGTAAGTACTACCTGCGGCCATATAGAGATTATTCTCAGCAATTACCTAATGTGTTAAACCACTAGCCACAGAAAACAGCTCATTTGGGTCTTTACCAGCTAGTTTACCCATATGTCACAGGTTCACTAAACTGTGATCTCAGTTACATAAAGCACACAGGACGGGATCTCCAGGATCAAGGTGAGAATATTTACACTCTCCATCGACATGTTTGAATTATGGGTGAGAGAATTGTATTCAGTGTGCAGTAAAAGGGATGTACTAGCTATAAGTAAAGTGTAATGTAAAGAAAGGTTAAGTACTAAATACCGCGGCTCTGTGTACACTGGAGGCTATATACAGAATGACTGAGCAAAGTTAACACCAAGTGTTTTTGTTTTTTTAATATTGTAAATATGTTGTGTATTTCTTAGAAATGTGTAGAAATAAAAAAATATTTTTTGGGAATAAAACAATGTTTTAGGTAATTTTAAGCAACTTTTTAATTGACCTCAATTACAAATAGTTTTTGCTTTTTAAGATACAGCTTCTTTAGTATCCTGTATACATAGTATTTTGTCAAAACTTCGGCCCTCATTTCAGCTGACCTGACGGCTTCGCTGAAAGCTGGTCCTGCTTGTCAGAGGCACGCAGGACCAGCTTTCAACCGAGCCATGAGTCCATTTATAAATTGAAAAAAAGAAGTCGCAATAAGCCACAGTGTGCTCACCAGATATGCCTTTTCTGATGCTTGTAGTTCCTCACTGGAGTGTGTGGTCGCAACGGTACCACTACGCCTTGATTTCTGTAGGTTCCAAATTAGAAGTAGGTATATATACGAGCTCGGTGACTCAAATCACTCTGAGACCATGTTCTCAAAAAGAAAGACTCCAATTTATTATCATACACAGCGTATATTTATAAGACACAGAACAAAGAGCATAACTCATATTGTAATCAGCAAAGGGAGAATTCCTCCCTCTGACCTTGAGCTCCATCCCAAACTGTTACTTCTATCAACTATTACAAGACAAACTAAAAGACAAAAATGTATACTGACACAAAATACAAAACATGGAATTTTGAAATTATTCCTTCACAAGTGCTACAAAGAGGGGGCTTGCAGGCTGACAAGAAATTTTCATAAGACGAAAGAAAGGTTCCTCGGCACATCCATAAAAATATGAAAAAAAAGCTTTTATTTATGCATTAGGTTAAAATGCAGGGAAAGCATGCACAAATAAAAGCTTTTTTTCATATTTTTATGGGTGTGTTGAGGAACCTTTCTTTAGTCAGTCCATTTGACCTGAAGAAATCGGCAATGACGTCAAAGATACAGCTTCTATGTATACAGGATACAAAGAAGCTGTATTTTAAAACGTTACAATTAGTTCTGTGCTGCTTGGTTTCTGCTCAGCTTTGCTCGGAGTGGCGTAGGGGCTTAATAAAAAAAATCTATGAGTCCGTACACCGCTCGCTCGCCTTTGCGATCGGTGGGATTCTCAGTTCATGGACCCCCAGCAATCAAAACTTATAACATGCAAAAAGTTTTTTTAAAGTTTTTAGTTACCCTTTAAAGTATAATTTAATTGTTTTCCAATAAATCTGTTTCGGCTGTTTCCATCAGCCCCATAAACATTGTATAGAGCGGCAGGGCACATACTTGTCCTCCGCTCATTGCAAGATTCTCCTTACTGATTCTGGGAATACCCCTTACATCACGGCAGAGAGTCTATGTTAATAGTAGCTCTCACTCTGGTTGACTTCTGTCAACTTGGAGCCACTTTAAATATTATATCGGAATTGCACTTCTCGGTACATATCTATTACCCCAATCTCTTTATATTCCATGTCTTTATTCTGTGAATAGAGAGCAGATAGGCCGATGCTCATCAGAACATAGCAACCATTCCTCTGGATTATGGGAGGAAACCAGAGTTGCACAGAGTGTTGCCAAGTCTGAATTTTAATCCTTGGTCCCAGAGCTACATGGCATCATTGTTAACCACAGTGCTACCATTGCTTACTACCGAGCCATCATGCCCTTGACTTTAAGTCGATGCTTTGTTAATAAGCTCTCAGTTTGTAATATATTATACAGTAGTTTGTTATCTGAGAAAAGATTTGGCTGCTATAGGGTTTGTAGTGAGAGGGAGACCAGTACTGAAGTGCTTGTTATTCTTCCCTTCACCTTAAAATTATATTTACCTGCAGCTGCCACTAGGGGGAGCTCACTGCATACAGATGAGTACATCGCTATAACTGTATATGCATTGAGAGCCATAGTTTATTGTTTAGTTTATCACTGTGTGAAGGGTAGCAAGAGATTTGGAGCTCTGTATTAGAAAAAGGAAACGCCAACCTCTATAAAGATATATTGGTCAATTTAATAGCACAGAATTTTGGCCTTATAAAAATAGAATTAAAATAAAATTCTGACCCTAACCAGATTTTTGGGGCCTATTCTGAGCTTTGCTGGAGGCCCTATGATTTCTGCCAACGGGGTGGATTATTATTATTATTTGTATTAACCTCTAGGCTTCAGACTGGCCGCCCTACTGACTAAGCAGTCTTCCAGTAGTCAGGATGATAAAGAAGACTATACTCGTATCTGTTACTGAAGAGGCCAAAACTAATTGAAGGATATTTTATTGTTGTCTAATGTAAATGAATAGGACAATATGAATGTGACATCAATAATGACATCCTTGTATGATAAAGTAGAAGCAATTAATTAGTCTTCTGCTCCCAGCAGAGTTATGATTTGTTACAATATATTATTTCATGTATTTGCCAAGTGTTATTCAACAAAAATAGCAACATTGTCACTTAATGAAAAACAAGTGAATCTCACCATTGTGCTGTATGCTAAGCAGAGCATGTGAGCACAGACGGAACTATTGTCGATGAAATTCAGAATGAGCGTCATATGATCCCCTGCTGCTTCACCACCTCTTCCCTGTATTTTATTTTATGCCCTTGGTAATATCATAAATAGGGCAGTTCACTCTTAAGCTGGATTCACACATGTGCTGTGCGGGCCCCTAAGCCCCCATTGCCACACAGTGCTGACCGCACTGTCCCCGCTTCCAACTGAATCTGCGTTCGCAGGACGCACATTCAGTTGGGTTAAATGCTGGAGCCTTTCTCCAGCATTCACTGCGCCGCGAGCAGCTCGGCGCAGGCAGGCGCAATGTAGTGACACCATCGCGACTGTCTGCAACGAGTCACTCACAGCACAGTGCAGAGGTGGAGTAGGATCCTCCACTCGTCGTGGGAACGGGGATAGGTAAGTAATTATGTTATTATTTTTCTACTAGGTACATACATATGGGGGCATTATACTGGGTATGGGAAGGGGGGCTCATATGGTAGCTGCTGAGGGGGCATTATACTGTATGGGACAGCTATGGGGGCATTAAACTGTGTGGGGCATTATACTGTATGGGACAGCTATAGGGGGCATTATCATGTATGTGGCAGCTATGGAGGGCATTATAGTGTATGTGGGGCATTATAATGTATGGGGCAGCTATGGAGGGCATTATACTGTATGGTGGCATTATACTGTATGGGGCAGCTATGGGGGCATTATACTCTATGGGGCATTATACTGTATGGGGCAGCTATGGGGGCATTATAATGTATGGGGCATTCTACTGTATGGGGCAGCTATGGGGGCATTATACTGTATGGGGCATTATACTGTATGGGGCAGCTATGAGGGTATTATACTGCATGGGGGGCATTATGCTGTGTGGGGGCAGCTATTTGGCATTATACTGTGTGGGAGGCACTATGCGGAATTATACAGTTTTGGAGGCACTATGGAGCATTATACTGTGTGGGGGGCACTATGGGGGCATTATACTGAGGGTGGGACAGCTATGGGGTCATTATACTGTGTGGAGGCCAGCTATGGGCGCATTGTACTATGTGGGGGGTTCTATGGGGGCATTATCCTGTTGGAGGCACTATGGGAGCATGATATTGTGTGAGATAAACTGGGTGTGTATGGGTGGGGATTGTGCGAAGTTGGAGGCATGCCTTAACAGAGAGAAAAATATTTAGGCTTTGTATAGCAAAGTTATTTGCTCCCTGTATGTTTGTTATTTGCTACCTTTATGTTTTTGTTATTTGCTCCCTGTAGGTTTCTGTTATTTGCTCCCCGTATGTTTGTTATTTGCTCCCTGTATGTCTCTGTTATTGGCTCCCTGTATGTTTCTGTTATTTGCTCCCCGTATGTTTCTGTTATTTGCTCCCTGCATGTTCCTGTTATTTGCTCCCCGTATGTTTCTGTTATTTGCTCCCTGTATGTTTCTGTTATTTGCTCCCTGTATGTCTCTGTTATTGGCTCCCTGTATGTTTCTGTTATTTGCTCCCTGCATGTTCCTGTTATTTGCTCCCTGTACGTTTCTGTTATTTGCTCCCCGTATGTTTCTGTTATTTGCTCCCTGTAGGTTTCTGTTACTTGCTCCCTGTATGTTTCTGTTACTTGCTCCCTGTATGTTTCTGTTACTTGCTCCCTGTATGTCTCTGTTATTTGCTTCCCCGTATGTTTCTGTTATTTGCTCCCTGTACGTTTCTGTTATTTGCTCCATGTATGTCTGTGTTATTTGCTCCATGTATGTCTCTGTTATTTGCTCCCTGTATTTTTCTGTTATTTGCTCCATGTATGTCTCTGTTATTTGTTCCATGTATGTTTCTGTTATTTGCTTCCCCGTATGTTTCTGTTATTTGCTCCCTGTATTTTTCTGTTATTTGCTCCATGCATGTCTGTTATTTGCTCCATGTATGTCTGTGTTATTTGCTCCATGTATGTCTCTGTTATTTGCTCCCTGTATTTTTCTGTTATTTGCTCCATGTATGTCTCTGTTATTTGCTCCCTGTATTTTTCTGTTATTTGCTCCATGTATGTCTCTGTTATTTGCTCCCTGTATTTTTCTGTTATTTGCTCCCTGTATTTTTCTGTTATTTGCTCCCTGTATTTTTCTGTTATTTGCTCCATGTATGTCTGTTATTTGCTCCATGTATGTCTCTGTTATTTGCTCCCTGTATTTTTCTGTTATTTGCTCCCTGTATTTTTCTGTTATTTGCTCCCTGTATTTTTCTGTTATTTGCTCCCTGTATGTCTTTTGGTTATCTGTGCCATGTTTGGCCCTGTTGTCTGCATCCTGTATGGGTTTGTTGTCTGTGCTCTGGTTGTATATACTGTCATTATTTGCAACTTGTATGGCTCTATTATTTTAGCCTTGTATGTCTCTAGTATGTGCGCCCCTTATACCTTTTTTTTTTTATCTATACCTTGTAACGCTCTGTTATTTGCACTCTAAAAAGCCCAGTTTTTGAGCTCTTTATGGCCATTTTATTTCCGCAATGTATGGTTCTGACATGTGAGCTCACTGGTATTTGTATATTGTTTAGCCCTGTTCACATATTGTACCATTCTATTAATATAATCAATTGGACTTATTGTGTGAGTATTATATGGTAATAGTGTCTGTGCTTTGATTTTCCTGATAGATGAACACTTTGCTTTAATTTTGTATGTAGGTGGTGGAGCACCAGAAAAATCTTGCACAGGACACCATCAAACATAAGGCCGGCCTTGTATATAATCTATGTTACATCTTTGCTCATGGAAAAACTCATTCAATTACCTTAGAACAATACAACCATTATATTACGGTCTCAAAAATTAAAATGACCATTTTCCTTGTTGGTTTATACTGAAGTAAAGCCTGGCAAGTGTCAGAATAATCCTGTAGGACGATGATACAGCGGATTTTCCCATTCTAGAATTATACAATTATAGCCCAGACTGTACACTGTAAATGTTGGTGAAATGAATACAGGCCGCTGTTTAAGAATGTGGCACTTGAAAATGTCACCTGAAAACGAATGTAAAGCAAATGTCCATTTGTGAGCTTAAAGGGAATGTGTCGCTAGATTTTTTTTAATTTTTTTTTCAGTTAAACAATTTGTATATAAGTGATTACACATTGTTTTAATTTTTTAAATCAGGAAATCTTATAAATTAAATTCTAATTTATGACATTTCCATGTGCTGGCCACTAGAGGGAGCAGTTCCCAAAATTACAGCATGGTCACTGTGGTAAAGCAACCTCATTGATTTATGCTGCAAATTTGGGGTGGACACAATCCCCCCTACCTTCTTCTGGCTAGTGCCAGAAGAAGGAAGGGTTTCAATGTCTTCAAACATTTTCTGAGTGACTGCACAGTGTAGGAGGATTACATACAGGACTCAGCAGACAGTATCACACAGTATCACACAAACATAATACACACATCACATACACAAACTTAATACACACATCATACACGAACATAAATTACCTGCTCCTGCCGCCGCCTCCGCTGGTCTACGCTTCGTTGAACATATGGCCGGAAGCCGCGGCCGGAAGTCGTCATCTTACTGTCCGGCAGCGGCTTCCAGTCCACATGAAAATGGCGCAGGATTTCGCTCTACGAACGAGCTTCGGTTTGGTCTGTGTGGGAGCGGCGCATGCGCCGTTGCCACACAGACGGCGCACGCAACTGAGAATGGAACGGCTCCCGTTCGCATTCTCTATGGGGTTGTATGTGCCATATAGTATCTCTGTATGTGTCGTTAATCGACACATACAGAGATGAAAAAAAAAATGGCAACCCCCATAGAGAAGTAAAAGTAAGAATACATTAAAAAGTAAAACATGAGAACACAATTAAATACAATTTTAGAAATTATTATATTAAAAGCAATATGATAAAAAAAATTAAAAATCATGACACCTTCCCTTTAAATATCATATGTAAATCAGTACCTATAAGTGATGCTTACCTGCAACTACAGTTTATCTACAGTGCCTACAGAGAGTCTGAGGTAGTCTAAAATCCACCCCCTGTCTCATCATTGGTTTGGGCTGCTGCTCTCTCCCTCCTATTGCAGCTCTTCCTCTTCTGATTGGCTGCTGTGTATAAGCACGAGTCTATCACCTTGCTGAACATACACTGGTGCAGATACTGTAGTAAGTGGAATTCTGTAGATTCGCTTTAGAGTGGATCTGTCAACTTAATATGCTGTCCTATGTAAGGGCAGCATATTACAGCTTCAGGTAAATTACAAAATGGCACAAAAAATTGTTGTTCCATTTGGCTAATAGGAGCACTGAAAGAATACACCATATTGAGTCTGATGTATTACATTAGCCAAACGGCACAACATTTGTTTGTTCTCATTGGAGCTCGCAGTCTAATTTCCCTTTCTCAGAGACACACATTAGGGGCAATTTCATAGAAGGATCTTTTTACTTTTCAGTATGGGGTGATACCCACGAAAACTCATACAAACTACATGCATATATGGATTCGAACCCAGGACCCAAGCAAGATAACAGTGCTAACCACTGGGCCAAAAAGGAGAAGCGGGACCGGATCTTACACCAGAAGGAAGGAAATAAAGTTTTGTATTTTCCTGTTTTAGGCTATTTTTCTTTTTAATACCCAGAAACCCCCTTTAACAATTTGCATACTAGTAGTGTAAAAACATTGTCAAATCCATAATGATCAGTTGTGGCCATTGGTCTTGTCTTTTGGGCTGACAAAATTTGTATCCCCTAATGTAGCAAAGTAAAAATTCCTATTGCCTTGTGTGATTCACATGATTCTGCAGATTCTATTTGATAAAATGTGTTTTTATTTGTATTCATTTTCACAACTCTGCTATTTAACATGATATGATGCGTGTGGCTCAATTTCTTTACAAACTCTAGTCTAAAGTTGTTATTATTGTTTTGCAATCCTACTAGTCATGGTGAAGAATGACTGCACTTCATTCTATGTCCTTCAGCTTCCTCCATAAAGATCTCTTTGTGGTAGACATGAACAGGGTGTATCTGTAGGCTGAATACTGTGTCTGTGCTCAAAGGGAAATTGGCAGCTGGGCAGCGTGCGCTGTGAAACACTAGTAAAGCATTAGAACAGTGTGCTTCATTTTTTAATACATTCACAAACAATAGTAGCAAATAGGAAACATTATACTTACTCAAAATCACAACAGTTTTCATAAGAAGAACAATCATACAATATTCTACAAAAAACAATCCACTGTGATTTATGTCATGGTTGTATTTTGCATTAACTCCACTAGGTGGGGCTATAGCACACCATAAAATAGATCCATGCCAACTGTATGTAGTGCAAGAATATTGATGGAAACAATAAGTGCCTGATACATTGTCAGCAATAATTATATTTTGTCACTATGGTTAACATGAGAAGGAGGGATTGTAATCCAATTTATTGTTGCCAACGGTACATTGTATCCAAAAGGAGCACATCACTATGAATGTATTATTTCTCAGATTGTGTTCCCACCAGCTTCACTTCGCCAAACAAGCACCAACACATTACATTTATGCTGTCTATGAGATTTGTCACCAGAACCCAGTGTATCGATACCCTAAAATAGTCAAATTAATAGGTGCAATAGGACCCTTTTATTATCCGACCCCCCCCCCCCCCCCCCATGCTGGAATAGTGTGTGGGCAGTATGTATATATTGTGACTCCTCTCAGTGGTGCTAGATAGCCAAGAGGAAAAAAGAGCAAAAAGCACGGTGCCACATAGTGCAGGTCAATCAGGTTAGGCAAGCTAAGGATAGTAACATACCATGCTCACCTAATAATTGTGTGGAAACAAATATTGATAAGTTAGTCACAGGGGTGATCCACAGGTGCTGCTGCCAAGATCCAGACCGGTTAACCATAAGGTCACCGCTTGACAAGATAATCGAAAAAATGGAAAAGGAAGGATTTTATAAGGGGCTGCTGCGTGGCTGATGGAAAGAAGGGGAAATGGCAAGCAAAATATTTTAACATATATATATTTATTACAAACAATGGTGGCTACGCGTTTCAACGCTGTACCAGCGTCTTCCTTAGGCCCGATGCTTCTCATGCCCGTTGCTGCTTTTCCCCAACAGCTAAGGATAAGGGGACATTTGGCCTATACAGATGGGTGGCATCCATGGGATCTGCCAGCAATTATCTAATGTGTATGGCCATCAAATCTTACACAAATCCATCTCCATCCGTGCTGCTTGGCTCCTCTACTTCTCTCAGCCTCCCACTCCGCAGGTTGCCAATACCCCAAAGCATACAATTCAAAATGTTTATATTAACCCCTTAATGACCGGGCCTGAAAAGGCCTTAATGAATAGTTACATTTTTATGACTTTGTCTCTCTGCCTTTAAGCAGCAATAACTTTTTTTTTTATGTTTATTGACGTGGCTGTATGAGGCCTTGTTTTATGCATGAAAAATTGTATTTTTTTTTGCGCAGTTTGGGGGGTAGAAAAAATTCACTGTGTAAGTTAAATAATTTATATTTACAGCATGAATATAGGAAAAAGAGATTCTCTGCATTGTTTTTTTTTACATGGGATAACATTCAAGTTTCACGCTAAATAAACTGTAAAATTAATTATTCAGGTTGTTACACTCGTGTAGATACCTGATATGTGTAGGTGTTTTGTTTTTTGTAATGTAGGGGCAATAAAATATATTTTGTGCAAAATAATGACTTTTTTTGGGACTTTTTATTTTTTTTATTTTTTTTATATCCCCCACAATTAAGGGATAACTTGATTTACAACTTTATTTTTTACTTCTAATGTATTAGCAAACTCTTATATGCTAATACATTATACTGTGTCACTATGACAGGCTGCTTATAGAGCAACAGACCGAACTGGGGTCCTTTCAAGGTCCCAAGGGCTGACTGCACAGGGATTCCCCGGTCTTCGATCGCGTCACTGGGTTTCCAGTGAGACGATCAAAGAGATGGGCTCCTTTTGATCATGCCGCGGTCACGGACTGCAGTGATCAGAGGGTTAAACAGCTGTGGTCGGAGTGTTTTCCGATCCCAGGTGTATTCAGCAGGCTTCTCTAAGTACAGGAGCTGTTCCCAGGAGCGCCCATCAGCCTTTTCTACAGCGACATCAAAAGACGTAGCTGTAGAAGATGCATCTGCACCGCCTGGCGTCAAAAGATGGTGGGTGGTCGTTAAGGGGTTAAAGCCAGCCATACACATAAGATAATGATTGGCAGCAATGTGGCCGATCAATTGTCTGTGGGGTCGTTCTAACGAAGCAACAGAAGAGACTAAACTGGCCGATCAAGGAATCCGTTAAAAAAAAAAAATCTCCCTTGTGCTTACAAAAAGCGGCAAATGATCATCTGAACTCCAGCGATCATGCCATAATTGCTGAGCACTTACAGTATGTTACTGGGCATAATGTCAAAATTGTGTTATTCTTTTAGACTTTTTTATGCTTAAAGTTTGTTGGGTAAATGTTTACAGGTAACATTGGGGTATTTTCCCCCAGAAACCCACTTTTTGGAATGGATCAATGGGACATTGAGTCCCATCCAAAATCTTGTGTCTTCTCTTAAAGGACGGGTGTTTTACTTTTTTTTTTTTCTAACTTTTTCTTCACTATGGGGACTGCCATTTTTTTTTTCATCTCTGTATGTGTCGATTAACGACACATACAGAGATGGAATACGGCACATACATCCCCATAGAAAATGCGAACGGGAGCCGTTCCATTCACACGGTTCAAATGGAAGGTCTTCAGCCGAGCGACATCAGGCGCCATTTTCTTGTGGACCGGAAGCCGCAGCCAGACAGTAAGATGACTACTTCCGGTCGCGGCTTCCGAACATGTATTCTGAAGCAAGCACTAGGAGCAGAGGGAGCAGAGGGAGCAGACGGAGCGGACGGACCGGAGGGAGCGGGCGGCGGCAGGAGCAGGTAAGTTAGGTCTGTGTATGTACGTGTTTTAGTGTGTGATTACTACTGTATGTAAGCCTACTACACTGTGTATTCGCTCAAAAAATGGCGACACACAGTGTAGCAGGTTTGAACATTCAATCCCCTCCTTTCTCCTGGCACTAGCCAGTATAAGGGAGGGGGGATTCTGTGAGCTCACTAGAGCGTGTGTGTTTACACCAAATTTGCAGCATAAAGCAATGTGGTTGCTTTACCACATGCCAATGCTGCAATTTTGGGAATTGCTCCCTCTAGTGACCAGCACTGGGAAATGTTATAAATTAGAATCTAATTTATAATATTTCCTGACTTGTGAAAAAAATAAAAAAAATTATAACAATGTCTAATCATGTAAACACTAACTGTTTAACTAAAAAAAATAAAAACATTTCTAGCGACACATTCCCTTTAACCCCTTCCCTCTTTAGCCACTTTTGACCTTCCTGACCAAGCCTCATTTTTCAAATCTGACATGTTTCACTTTATGTGGTAATAACGTCGGAATGCTTGTACCTATCCAAGCGATTCTGAGATTGTTTTCTCGTGACACATTGGACTTTATGTTACTGGCAAAATTTGCCCGATACATTCAGTATTTAATTGTGAAAAACACCAAAATATAGTGAAAAATTGCAAAAAATAGCATTTTTATCAATTTAAATGTATCTGCTTGTAAGACAGGCAGTTATAACACACAAAATTGTTGCTAATTAACATCCCCCATGTGTCTACTTTAGTTTGGCATCGTTTTTTGAACATCCTTTTATTTTTCTAGGACGTTACAAGGCTTAGAACTTTAGCAGCAATTTCTCACATTTTCAAGAAAATTTCAAAAGGCTATTTTTACAGGGGCCAGTTCAGTTCTGAAGTGGCTTTGAGGGCCTTATATATTAGAAACCCCCAAAAAGTCACCCCATTTTAAAAACTGCACCCCTCAAAGTATTCAAAACAGCATTCAGAAAGTGTTTTAACCCTTTAGATGTTTCACAGGAATGAAAGCAATATAGAGGGGAAATTTATAAATTTCGTTTTTTTTTGCAGAAATTCATTTTGAATCCATTTTTTGTGTAACACAGAAAGTTTCACCAGAAAAATGCAACTCAATATTTATTGCCCAGATTCTGCAGTTTTTAGAAATATCCCACATGTCGCCCTAGCGTGCTTATGGACTGAAACACAGGCCTCCGAAGCAAAGGAGCACCTTGAGGATTTTGGGGCCTTGTTTTTATTACAATATATTTTAGGCACCATATCCGGTTTGAAGGACTCTTGCGGTGCCAAAACAGTGGAAACCGCCCACAAGTGACCCCATTTTGGAAACTACACCCCTTGAGGAAATTATCTAGGGGTATAGTGAGCATTTTGACCCCACAGATTTTTTGCAGAAATTATTGGAAGTAGGATGTGAAAAATGAAAATCTACATTTTTCCCAATAAAACGTAGGTTTAGCTAATTTTTTTTCATTTTCACAAGGTCTAAAAGAGAAAAAGCACCACAACATTTGTAGAGCAGTTTGTCCCGAGTAAAACAGTACCCCACATTTGATCATAGACTGCTGTTTGGACACACGGCAGGGCTTAGAAGTGAAGGAACCCCATTTGGCTTTTGGAGCTCAAATTTAGCAGGAATGGTTTGCGGATGCCATGTCGCATTTGCAAAGCCCCTGAGGGCACAAAACAGTGGAAACCCCCAACAAGTGACCCCATTTTGGAAACTACACCCCTTGAGGAAATTATCTAGGGGTATAGTGAGCATTTTGACCCCACAAATTTTTTGCAGAAATTATTGGAAGTAGGATGTGAAAATGAAAATCTACATTTTTCCCAATAAAACGTAGGTTTAGCTCATTTTTTTTCATTTCCACAAGGACTAAAAGAGAAAAAGCACCACAACATTTGTAGAGCAGTTTGTCCCGAGTAAAACAGTACCCCACATTTGATCATAGACTGCTGTTTGGACACACGGCAGGGCTTAGAAGGGAAGGAACCCCATTTGGCTTTTGGAGCTCAAATTTAGCAGGAATGGTTTGCGGATGCCATGTCGCATTTGCAAAGCCCCTGAGGGCACAAAACAGTGGAAACCCCCCACAAGTGACCCCATTTTGGAAACTACACCCCTTGAGGAAATTATCTAGGGGTATAGTGAGCATTTTGACCCCACAAATTTTTTGCAGAAATTATTGGAAGTAGGATGTGAAAATGAAAATCTACATTTTTCCCAATAAAACGTAGGTTTAGCTCATTTTTTTTCATTTCCACAAGGACTAAAAGAGAAAAAGCACCACAACATTTGTAGAGCAGTTTGTCCCGAGTAAAACAGTACCCCACATTTGATCATAGACTGCTGTTTGGACACACGGCAGGGCTTAGAAGGGAAGGAACCCCATTTGGCTTTTGGAGCTCAAATTTAGCAGGAATGGTTTGCGGATGCCATGTCGCATTTGCAAAGCCCCTGAGGGCACAAAACAGTGGAAACCCCCCACAAGTGACCCCATTTTGGAAACTACACCCCTTGAGGAAATTATCTAGGGGTATAGTGAGCATTTTGACCCCACAAATTTTTTGCAGAAATTATTGGAAGTAGGATGTGAAAATGAAAATCTACATTTTTCCCAATAAAACGTAGGTTTAGCTCATTTTTTTTCATTTCCACAAGGACTAAAAGAGAAAAAGCACCACAACATTTGTAGAGCAGTTTGTCCCGAGTAAAACAGTACCCCACATTTGATCATAGACTGCTGTTTGGACACACGGCAGGGCTTAGAAGGGAAGGAACCCCATTTGGCTTTTGGAGCTCAAATTTAGCAGGAATGGTTTGCGGAGGCCATGTCGCATTTGCAAAGCCCCTGAGGGCACAAAACAGTGGAAACCCCCCACAAGTGACCCCATTTTGGAAACTACACCCCTTGAGGAAATTATCTAGGGGTATAGTGAGCATTTTGACCCCACAGGCTTTTTGCAGAATTTATTGGAAGTAGGCCGTGAAAATGAAAATGTAAATTTTAACCAATAAAACGTAGGTTTAGCAAAATTTTTTTTCATTCCCACAAGGACTAAAGGAGAAAAAGCACCACAACATTTGTAGAGCAGTTTATCCTGAGTAAAACAGTACCCCACATGTGGTCATAAACGGCTGTTTGGACACACGGCAGGGCTCAGAAGGGAAAGAACACCATTTGGAGTTCAAATGTAACTGGAATGGTTTGCGGTGGCCATGTCGCATTTGCAAAGCCCCTGAGGGGTCAAAACAGTGGAACCCCCCCACAAGTGACCCCATTTTGGAAACTACACCCCTTGAGTAAATTATCTAGGGGTATAGTGAGCATTTTGACCCCACAGGCTTTTTGCAGAATTTATTGGAAGTAGGCCGTGAAAATGAAAATGTAAATTTTAACCAATAAAACGTAGGTTTAGCAAAATTTTTTTTCATTCCCACAAGGACTAAAGGAGAAAAAGCACCACAACATTTGTAGAGCAGTTTATCCTGAGTAAAACAGTACCCCACATGTGGTCATAAACGGCTGTTTGGACACACGGCAGGGCTCAGAAGGGAAAGAACACCATTTGGAGTTCAAATGTAACTGGAATGGTTTGCGGTGGCCATGTCGCATTTGCAAAGCCCCTGAGGGGTCAAAACAGTAGAACCCCCCCACAAGTGACCCCATTTTGGAAACTACACCCCTTGAGTAAATGATCTAGGGGTATAGTGAGCATTTTGACCCCACAGGCTTTTTGCAGAATTTATTGGAAGTAGGCCGTGAAAATGAAAATGTAAATTTTAACCAATAAAACGTAGGTTTAGCAAAATTTTTTTTCATTCCCACAAGGACTAAAGGAGAAAAAGCACCACAACATTTGTAGAGCAGTTTATCCTGAGTAAAACAGTACCCCACATTTGATCATAGACTGCTGTTTGGACACACGGCAGGGCTTAGAAGGGAAGGAACCCCATTTGGCTTTTGGAGCTCAAATTTAGCAGGAATGGTTTGCGGAGGCCATGTCGCATTTGCAAAGCCCCTGAGGGCACAAAACAGTGGAAACCCCCCACAAGTGACCCCATTTTGGAAACTACACCCCTTGAGGAAATTATCTAGGGGTATAGTGAGCATTTTGACCCCACAGGCTTTTTGCAGAATTTATTGGAAGTAGGCCGTGAAAATGAAAATGTAAATTTTAACCAATAAAACGTAGGTTTAGCAAAATTTTTTTTCATTCCCACAAGGACTAAAGGAGAAAAAGCACCACAACATTTGTAGAGCAGTTTATCCTGAGTAAAACAGTACCCCACATGTGGTCATAAACGGCTGTTTGGACACACGGCAGGGCTCAGAAGGGAAAGAACACCATTTGGAGTTCAAATGTAACTGGAATGGTTTGCGGTGGCCATGTCGCATTTGCAAAGCCCCTGAGGGGTCAAAACAGTGGAACCCCCCCACAAGTGACCCCATTTTGGAAACTACACCCCTTGAGTAAATTATCTAGGGGTATAGTGAGCATTTTGACCCCACAGGCTTTTTGCAGAATTTATTGGAAGTAGGCCGTGAAAATGAAAATGTAAATTTTAACCAATAAAACGTAGGTTTAGCAAAATTTTTTTTCATTCCCACAAGGACTAAAGGAGAAAAAGCACCACAACATTTGTAGAGCAGTTTATCCTGAGTAAAACAGTACCCCACATGTGGTCATAAACGGCTGTTTGGACACACGGCAGGGCTCAGAAGGGAAAGAACACCATTTGGAGTTCAAATGTAACTGGAATGGTTTGCGGTGGCCATGTCGCATTTGCAAAGCCCCTGAGGGGTCAAAACAGTAGAACCCCCCCACAAGTGACCCCATTTTGGAAACTACACCCCTTGAGTAAATTATCTAGGGGTATAGTGAGCATTTTGACCCCACAGGCTTTTTGCAGAATTTATTGGAAGTAGGCCGTGAAAATGAAAATGTAAATTTTAACCAATAAAACGTAGGTTTAGCAAAATTTTTTTTCATTCCCACAAGGACTAAAGGAGAAAAAGCACCACAACATTTGTAGAGCAGTTTATCCTGAGTAAAACAGTACCCCACATGTGGTCATAAACGGCTGTTTGGACACACGGCAGGGCTCAGAAGGGAAAGAACACCATTTGGAGTTCAAATGTAACTGGAATGGTTTGCGGTGGCCATGTCGCATTTGCAAAGCCCCTGAGGGGTCAAAACAGTAGAACCCCCCCACAAGTGACCCCATTTTGGAAACTACACCCCTTGAGTAAATTATCTAGGGGTATAGTGAGCATTTTGACCCCACAGGCTTTTTGCAGAATTTATTGGAAGTAGGCCGTGAAAATGAAAATGTAAATTTTAACCAATAAAACGTAGGTTTAGCAAAATTTTTTTTCATTCCCACAAGGACTAAAGGAGAAAAAGCACCACAACATTTGTAGAGCAGTTTATCCTGAGTAAAACAGTACCCCACATGTGGTCATAAACGGCTGTTTGGACACACGGCAGGGCTCAGAAGGGAAAGAACACCATTTGGAGTTCAAATGTAACTGGAATGGTTTGCGGTGGCCATGTCGCATTTGCAAAGCCCCTGAGGGGTCAAAACAGTGGAAACCCCCCACAAGTGACCCCATTTTGGAAACTACACCCCTTGAGTAAATTATCTAGGGGTATAGTGAGCATTTAAAAAAATGTTTCAATTAAAATCCATGGATGTGTGATAAACTTTGAAGCACTCTTTTATGCACAGGCCAGGTTTGTCGGGACAGGTTTCACAATGATAAGTTGTGTCTCGTCTTCTCCCTCTGTTGTAACACACTTTACACCTTTTTTGGCTCCTTCCCTTTTTACCAGTGGGGGGGATTTCGCCAGGAAAGTGTTGCCCTGGTACAATACGTGGACCATCGCTTCTAGAAGTACTGGGGCTCTCCCCTTCCTGGTCCCCAAATACAAGGGCCTTGATAACCGCTTCTTGAAACTGAAGGAATGTCCCTGTCCGGCCTGCACATCGGTATAGCACGTAAGCGTTATACAATGCCATCTGTACCACGTGCACGGCCAGCTTTTTGTACCACGTCTTTGTTTTACGCATGGCACTGTACGGCTTCAGTACTTGATCAGAGAGATCAACACCTCCCATGTACTTATTGTAGCCGAGGATGCAGTCTGGCTTGGGGGTCATTGTGGTGCTACCTCGGACAGGGACAGGGGTGATGCCACTACCGTGTATTGTGGTCAACATAAGGACGTCCCTCTTGTCCTTATACTTGACCAGCAACAAGTTATCGCTGTGTAGTGCCCTGCTTTCTCCTTTTCTTAGGGGTTGCCCAATCAGATTTTTAGAGAGGCCTCTCTGATTTTTGCGCACGGTGCCGCATGCTACAGTACTTCTGGTGGAGAGGCATTTAAATAGTGGGATGCTGGTATAGAAGTTATCCACGTAAAGGTGATAACCCTGGTCCAGCAGTGGGTGCATCAAGTCCCACACTATTTTTCCACTAACTCCCAGGACAGGGGGGCATTCTGGAGGTTCTATCCTGGTGTCCTTCCCTTCATAAACCCGAAACCTGTAGGTGTACCCTGAGCTGCTCTCGCACAGCTTGTACATTTTAATTCCATACCTCGCCCTCTTGCTTGGCAGGTATTGGCGGAATTTTAGTCTCCCCTTAAAATGTACAAGGGACTCGTCTATTGCTATGTTCTTTTCGGGGGTGTACACTTCCTGAAATTTGGTGCAGAAATAATCAATCATTGGCCTGATTTTGAATAGGCGGTCGTATGTGGGGTCATCACGGGGCGGGCACTGTGCATTATCATTATAATGCAAAAATTTCAGAATAATTTCAAATCGTGCCCGGGTCATTGCCATGTGGTATAATGGGGTGCTGTATAAAATGTCCGCACTCCAGTATTGCCTAATCTCTGGTTTTTTTACTAGGCCCATATGTAGGACAAGGCCCCAAAATTTCATCATCTCCGCTGCCTCTATGGGGGTCCACCCAGCAAATGATGACGTGGGGTTTTGGGCTAAAAATTGTTGGGCATATAAATTTGTTTGGGCCGCCATTACATTAACAAAATCCTCAGTGAAAAACAGATTGAAATAGTGAATTTCTGCGAGGCCTACAGTCTCAAATAGAATTCCAGAGCTCCCTGTGAAATCTGGAATGTGAGGCTCATAATTATCAGGGGGTGGGTTCCACAGGGTATCGCTCATTTGGGGGGTTGCCTCAGCTGATGTCCTGGGGCGTCTTTGCGGGGGTTCCTCATCACTGGATGAGGATGATGAGGTCAAGATGAATGGGGCAATTTCCTCTTCTCCCTCGCTGGCCGATTCAGTGTCAGAGGCCAGGATGGCGTATGCCTCCTCAGCGGAGTAGAGCCTTTGAGATGATTGGGCCATTTTTATTAGGGGGGTATGTAGTGCTTCAACACGTGTAATACTCTTTATAGAGGTGGTTTTGTATGTTGTGCTTTTACACGTGTAATATGAAATTTATAGGAAAAAAAAAAGAAAAAGAAGAGAAGAATAAGAAAAATTTAGGAGAAAGAAATTTATTGAACGTTCAATATAGAACTGTAAAAAAAACTGAGCTACAACTGTGTCGCTACGCTATCAGAAATTTAGTGAACAAATTTCAGTTAAAAAAAACTGAATGTATGTCACTAAATGGACGCTGACTATAAGATGTAAATTTATACTAAAACTGTCGCTACGCTATCAAAAATTTAGTGAACAAACTTCAGTTAAAAAAAACTGAATGTTCGTCACTAAACGGACGCTGACTATAACGCTATAAATTTATACTAACTGTCGCTACGCTATCAAAAATTTAGTGAACGAACTTCAGTTAAAAAAAAACTGAATGTCCGTCACTAAATGGACGCTGACTATAAGATGTAAATTTATACTAAAACTGTCGCTACGCTATCAAAAATTTAGTGAACAAACTTCAGTTAAAAAAACTGAATGTCCGTCACTAAACGGACGCTGACTATAACGCTATAAATTTATACTAACTGTCGCTACGCTATCAAAAATTTAGTGAACGAACTTCAGTTAAAAAAAACTGAATGTTCGTCACTAAACGGACACTGACTATAACGCTATAAATTTATACTAACTGTCGCTACGCTATCAAAAATTTAGTGAACGAACTTCAGTTAAAAAAAAACTGAATGTCCGTCACTAAACGGATGCTGACTATAAGATGTAAATTTATACTAACTGTCGCTACGCTATCAAAAATTTAGTGAACGAACTTCAGTTAAAAAAAACTGAATGTCCGTCACTAAACGGACGCTGACTATAACGCTATAAATTTATACTAACTGTCGCTACGCTATCAAAAATTTAGTGAACGAACTAAATGTCCGTCACTAAATGGACGCTAACTATAAGAAGTCAATTTATTCAAACTGTATAAAAAAATATATAGCTAGAACTTCTGCTATATATCTTTTTTTACAAAACGGACGTCAGTAAACGTCCGCTACTCTAATGCTAGTCTTTTTTTTTTACAGTTTTATAAAATGAAGAAAAAAAGGCCAAAAAAAAACCTGCGTAAACAAATTACCACTGAGGCTGATTATTAGACTCAGCACTCAGTAGCCGCAGGGCGCACGCAAAAAAAAGGTGCAGTAATAAAAAAGGCCAAAAAATAAAAAAAATTACCACGGATGCTGATCAGTGATGGCGGTCACTGATCAGCACTCAGTGGCCGCAGGGCGCACACAGGGAGGTGCAAAATACAAAAAAAAAGGAAGTCCTGTGCCAAAAATTGGCGGTCAGTGATGGCGGTCACTGATCCGCACTCGGCGGCCGCAGGACGTAAAAAGGGAAAGATGGGGAGGGTGGGATGGGGGGGGAGGGTACAGGGATAAGAAGTTTAGGAAAAAAAACAAGTGCTGCTGCTAAAAAAAAAAAAAATCAGCAGCAGCACAGTTGATGATGATGACGGTTCACTCTTCTGCAGGAAGCAGTCGGATGAAGACGTCACAGCAGGATCGCAGCACAGAAGGCCTCAGATTCGGTAAGTTGGCTTCACAGACGGTCACACCAGCTCTGCTCACCGTTCCTAACCGGAATGAGGTGGGCAGGGCTGGTGTAGGGTGTTTCAAACACCCGCCATGGCTGCGATTGGTCGGTCGGTGCTGACCGACCAACCATAGCGATCTGGGGGCTGGCATCACCGCCATTTTTTACATGGAACATGGTAGTCATTGGTGCTGTCCTAGACAGCACCAATCACCACCATATCACTGTGCCCTGTGGCACAGTGATTGGCAAAAGCCGCAAACAGCCGCAATTGGCCGGTCTGAATTGAACGGCCAATGGCGGCGATCGCCGATGCGGGGGGGAGGCGACACCCCCCTGGGCATCGTGTACAGATGTCCTGCTGTTATGAACAGCAGCCATCTTTACTTTAAAACTTTTATTTTTGATACGGTAACCCCTTCTGCATTTGACGTACATGTACGGCAAGATGCGGGAAGTCAATGCTTTCCATGACGTACATGTACGGCAAATGTCGGGAAGGGGTTAAAGAGACTGTATCACCTATATTTTTTTCCTTCCTAATTAAAATCAGATAGTGAAACATAATCTTTTAATCTTTTTTTTTTTTTTTTTTTTAATTGTAGATTTTTTATTCTATTTTCTGTACATGATTATGGGGGTGCCATCTTGCCTGAGCTGCTGTTAACAGCATTTAGAGATATTCTTTACAGCAGCCACATGGACCATAAGAACCTGTGTACAGGAGAGGATCCATTGACGTCTATGGGAAGGTTTTCTAGGCATGCTCTGTGACCTGTGCAGAGGTCATTGTGCAGGGAGGGGGAAGAGGGGATCTGTGTCCATCACCTATTGTCAATGGTGGATCCTGTGTTATCTATATAGAGGTGTTACCTGTCATTGTAATCCTGTCTGTGGTGATAATGAGATTACTGCTGAGTAGTGATCTCTAAAGAACAGGAAGGGTCAGTCTATTGTGAGGCTCCATGGTCAGATTGAAACGGCAAGATTTTAGGATTCGTTTTTCATATAGATAATGACATATACAATAAACACATGTGACCAAAAATTCTTAAATCTATTTTTAACATAAAAACTTGATTTAAACAACAGGCCATTTTATGATGACACATTCCTTTTAACATTTACCAAACTATATCTGGTAAGCTTTACTTCAGTTTATTATGAGTTCTAAACAGCAGAGGGCGCAATGTTGATACAAATGATTAGAAAGCTAAAGCAAAATTTAATGCAATGTATCCAGTGAGACAAGAAAAATATTAGGGGTTGTCCGGTTTCAGCAAATTAATGTTATTCTTTTGTATAATATAAAATTTATACAATTTTCTAATATACTTTCTGTATCAATTCCTCACGGTTTCTCAAGATCTCTGCTTGTTGTTATTCAGTAGGAACATTCATTGTTTACGTCCAGTGGATAATATTCTGTCCGTGGTCATGTGATGAACTCACAGCTGCACGGCTTGTTACAGTTACAGTATGTTGGTAATATGACTTATGACTTATCACCAGTATGAAATGGTTACAATACAAAATTAAAATTGTGCACCCACATATTCTGTAGTGCTGGAAGATCTGTCGTGGCCCAATGTGCCCTATGCCAATATTGGCACGTTGTGAGGCACTAGCTTAGGAAGCCCATACTCATGTAGACCATTGAACTGTTGACTCTGCAACATCAGTATAACATGTGATAGTTATAAAAAGTACTTTATAAATCACAAGAATAGTATAGAACCGGGCATTTCATTTGAATAAAGAGTAACTATTGATGAAGAATGTGTATACATTATATCTCCATGAACTTACCTCCCACCCATTAATGCACTGGATGCAAACAAACAAATATACAAAATACACAACAGAAACCTGTCGGCAGAACGATCGTTCGGCCGACAGCTATTCCTTCCAAATACCCCGTACTCATGCTTGCTCGGCTTGGTCGAGCGTACATACGTTCTCAACAAGAAGTAAGAAAACCGCTGCCAAACTCCTCTTGGCAAACAAAAAGATTGGGCATGCCCGACCCTTCTCTCGATATCTGCCGTTGCGGGAAAGTAGGGACATTAGATGGTCGAGCAATCGGTGGGTCTGACCGCCATGCATCTAACGTGTATGTCCACCTTAACTGTGGCCCCAGAGATCTGGTCGTGCAGACTCCTCCAAGACAAGAGTCACTCTTTGCAGCGGCTCTCTATTCTGACATCCAGAAAGGGGTGTCCCTCACCCATAATCCCTCTCTATGATGTTCATATACCAACAAGTCATATGGGCAGGGGTTGTCCTGAGTGGACAACTACCATTAAATTAGTTGTATTTATCTAGAATCTCTTTCATTCTGTTACTTAGTTGGGTCCAGTGGCTCCATATAAACGTTTTCAGGAAAACGGCTTCTTCATTAATTTATTCTGAGTTAACAAAAAGTATTCTGCGCAAGAGTGTGTGGGGTTACGTGGGTGTATGATAAATTGTAATATAATGTACTGCAATGTTAGCCAGGATTTCTGAGTGTGATTATTTCTATTCTGTAAACCGAGAAGACATAGCAGAGCTACAATTATCAGTGTAGTAGAGTTACTTAGACGGCAGGTAAACCTACTGGGGTTATTCCAGTCCACAAAAGAGGCAGTTATTAAATGACATATTCGATACTGCTACATCTGATTTCAGTATTATTCAAAGCATATCTCACCACTAACGTCCGGGCATCATCATCTATCTAATCCCTGCACTGTCCTGTAAGGAGCATCTGCTAAAAAACTGAATATGATCTTATAATGAGCAATTATTAACATGAGAAGGAAAGAGTCAGAATCTTCTCTAATAGTCTGATCCGACTAATATAAAGTGAGATGAATTATCACTTTCTTTCAGCATTTGGCTGCGTAATCATTTCATTGATTTTATAATAGGACAAGTCGTTTCTCTAATGATGAGAACACAGCTAGGCTCTCTGTATGAAAACATCCAGATGATTACCAAATCATTACCAAACTCAATAACAGGAGGATTTTGACTAGTTTGTCAATTTCGAAAGCTGTGGGGAGGGATGGGGGCCAGGGGGGATACCAACAAGCTACTCCGCCTTGGCTAGGGTATATAATTACAGGACTTGAGCAGTAAACGGAATCCTTTGCCCTGGGTGAAAGAAAACCGAGCTACTTCTCGGCTGTAAATATATGATCAGTGGAGGTCTGACCGCTGGGACCACCAGGATTTCTGAAACAAAGGCACTACATTGCTCTTTTAAATATAAAAGCCATACTTGGCTTTACTTAAAGTCTATGTATACCTTTTGAAATCTTTTTATTTTTCTATTTTTTAAAAAAAATATCTTTCAGTGGGTTTTGTGCAACTTTTGACATACTTTTTCTTTAATTAAAAATTATGTTTACTCTTTGAGATACAGCTGCTTTGTATCCTGTATACAGAGCAGCTGTATCATGCGCTGGCACCTGTATATGTCTCTGAAACACAGGATCGAGCTCACATCTAAGTTCATAACTTAGATGTGATCGATTACAGGTGGCACTGAATCCATCAGTCCCGCTGACCTGACGGATTCAGGTCTTAGCACATGATACAGCTGCTCTGTATACAGAAGACAAAGCAGCTGTATCTCAAAAACTTATTTTTGATAAGAAGTATTATGAAAGTTGCACAAAACACACCGATAGACAGTTTTTTTTTTTTTTAAATAATTCATGCGATTTCAAAGGTGTAGATAGTCTTCAAGAGAAATAAGGTTGGCCAATGTAGAGGAAGGGAGAAAAACACTGAAGCAACTTTGTTTTAGTGATTGAAGGCAATACCAGTAGTGAGACCCGTACAGATAATACATTTATGGCATATTCTATCAATATGTCAGAAATATCAGTTCTGGTAAAATTCCTATAAAGGGGTATTAACAGAATATGCCATAAATGCCTGATAGGTCTTGCAACCCCATTCCATGTTTAAAAGTGCCCGCTTTTTCCATTGAAGTCTATGGGAATTAGGGAGGGAGATGAACACTGCATGTTCAGCTCTTTGTGTAAGGCCTTACAAACAAGTTTATTTCACGTCCGTGTGCTATCCGTTTAAATAAATGACAGCACACTGACCAATGCAATTTAACTGGACTATTCATACATCCGTGTTTTTTCACAGAGCGTGTGTCCGTTGCGTGAAACTCAACGCGTTTTTGTGGATCAGACTCGCCCATGGAAGTCTATGGGTGCATGAAAACACAGACAGCACGCGGACAATATCTATGTTCTGTCCGTTCTTTACGAATCAGTTGCTAAAGAAATGCAGAGAAAAACCAGGAAATGCTTGCAGAGCAGAAACACGGACGAGAAAAATGGATGGCACATAGAATCCTAACCGACGTAACACAGCTAGTCATAAGCATGAGAAATGGCCCGTTTTTGCGGACACAAATCGGATGCTTGTGTAAATCAGGCCTAATTCCTGTAGACTTCAATGAGAGAGCAGCAGCCACAGAGAGGCACTATGAAGGGGTGAATGGGGAATATCCCTTTAACGATTAATGATTATCATTGCTTCCAGCTCTTTATCAGAAAGTCTTCACATGGTGTGCTGGGACATGTAGTGTTGTCCAGGTAGATGTTCTTTTTGTGTTTTTTTTTTCTGAAGAACAGTGATTATACTATTGTTACATAATTGGCAACATTTGAATATTTTTTTTCCAGGGACACTTAGGGTGTGGCTACGTTGGTGGGTGTGTCTTATGCAGACGTGGCTTATCTGATGGGGGTCGCTAATGGGGCGTGGTTTTTCCCCCAGAATTTCTGCATACAAATAAACAAAAATTTCTGCACTAGTTTGGCTGACAACTATTATGGTGGCCAGTATCTCTCTCTGGTTATCCGGTTGTTTACAGGCAGGTGATGTCCAACTTTATCACTAGGGCTAGGTAATATGTGCTGACCACTACTGGTAGTGTAAAAACCAGCATAGGCAGTGCCACACAGCTCCCCTTGTAGATGATGCTCCACATTGCCCCAGTAGATAGTGCCACACACTGCTCCCTGTAGATATTGCCACACACTGCTTCCTGTAGATAATGCCACAGTGCCCACTGTAGATAGTGCCATACTTCCCCTGTAGATAGAGCCACACAAACCCCCTGTAGATTGCGCCACACAAACCCCCTGTAGATTGCACCACACCCCCTCCCTGTAGAATACTCCATTGCAGGAGTGGAATCCCCAGCCAGAGTGTTGCCAACGCTCTGGCCGGGGATTCCTCTCCTGGCGGAGCCCCTGATGTCACTGTCCCTGTCTCTGCAAATTCGGGACTGTTGGCAACTATGTTGTTATACCATGTTTACCTCATATGACCTTGTAAAGCTTCATGATTACTGTCCACAAGCTTTGCTTACCCAATTAATTATAATTACACCCCTGATGGGCCTCTTCAACCCCTTTGTAATATCTGAATATCCACGGAGCACGCGCCAGATGCCACGTGTGTCGGCTGTTTCATACATTTGACACACACCCAGAGGCGTAACTAGGAAAGACTGGGCCCCATAGCAAACTTTTGACTGGGCCGCCCCTAGGTGCCACATACAGCTGCAGGGGGCACTCTCGATAAGGGGGTTATAGAGAGTGCCCCTTGTAGATTGTGCCATGCAGCCCCCTTGTGGACAGTGCTATACTGCCCTCCCTGTAGATACCCCAGTTGTAGATAGCACCCCCTCACCTCCCTCTTGTAGATAGTGTCATACAGCCCCCTGTAGATATCGCCATAAAGCCCTCCTGTAGATAGCGCCATACAGCTCTCCCTGTATACAGTGCCACATAGCCCCCTGTAGATAGTGCCACACACAGACCCCTGTAGATTGCGCCACACACAGCCCCCTGTAGATTGCGCCACAGCCCTTCTCCCTTGTAAATAGTGCCATACAGACCCCCTAGTAGATAGTGCCACACAGGCCCCCTTAGTAGTGCCACACAGACCCCCCTTAGTAGTGCCACACAGCCCCCTCTAAGTAGTGCCACACAGCCCCTTGTATATAGTGCCACACATCTCCCCCCTTGTATATAGTGCCACACAGCTCCCCTCTGTATAGTGCCACATAGCCCCCCTTGCATATAGTGCCACACAGCCCTCCCCTTGTAGATTGTTCCACACAACCCCCTGTGGATAGTGCCAGACACAGACCTCTGTAGATTGCACCACACAGCCCTCCCCCTTGTAAATAGAGCCCCATGGTATTAGTGCCCCTTTTTGCAACTCACCCGACAAAAGGATGTGGCTTAGCAAGAAAGGGGCATGGCTAAACATGCACCAAATTGCATTTAAAATTTTGGCACCAAAAAAGTGGTCCAAAGATCGATAAAGTTACAATAACTGTATAGTCTAGTTTTAAGCTGCCTAAATTTAATACTGTATTAGTAAATCTTCCCCACTGTGTTAAAAGGTGGAGATTGACTTTGATAAGATGTTTCTAAAAAGACATTTAGACAGAAGCATATTTCATTTTGTGCCTGGATTTTGTTAATACACAGAATTTATTACTTTAAACCTCAAGCTATTACAATTCATAATCTATGGAATGGAGAAGGTCAGTGTGGGCGGCAAGGAGCCAATCTAATACTACTTTAGCCGACTTCCTTCATATATTAATATTATGTACAATACCTGTTACTCTTCCTAATTGAAGGACCACTTTGCATTACAGAGGTTATAGGTAAAATCTTGGAAACATACATTTGTAACTCTTGTGATATTACACCACCCACGAGAACAAAACCACTTTATCAAAATCATTACTGATGTACCGGCCTTCAATTGTTTTACTGCTTAGAGTCTGGCTGGATTCCAAAGACATTTATGGAAGTAGCTAAGAGTACAAGACAAAAATAATCTCACCCAGACAGAAACCTTGATTTCAATAACACCAAAGAACATAGGTAGGATTTAACCCCTTCCCTCTTTAGCCACTTTTGACCTTCCTGACAGAGCCTCATTTTTCAAATCTGACATGTGTCACTTTATGTGGTAATAACTCCGGAATGCTTTCACCTATCCAAGCGATTCTGAGATTGTTTTCTCGTGACACATTGGACTTTATGTTACTGGCAAAATTTGCTCGATATGTTCAGTATTTAATTGTGAAAAACACCAAAATTTAGCGAAAAATTGCAAAAATTAGCATTTTTCTCAATTTAAATGTATCTGCTTGTAAGACAGGCAGTTATAATACACAAAATTGTTGCTAATTAACATCCCCCATATGTCTACTTTAGATTGGCATCGTTTTTTGAACATCCTTTTATTTTTCTATGACCTCACAAGGCTTAGAACTTTAGCAGCAATTTCTCACATTTTCAAGAAAATTTCAAAAGGCTATTTTTACAGGGGCCAGTTCAGTTGTGAAGTGGTTTTGAGGGCCTTATATATTAGAAACCCCAAAAAAGTCACCCCATTTTAAAAACTTCACCCCTCAAAGTATTCAAAACAGCATTTAGAAAATGTCTTAACCCTTTAAACATTTCACAGGAATTAAAGCAATGTAGAGGTGAAATTTACAAATTTCATATTTTTCTGCAGAAATACATTTTTAATACAATTTTTTTTATAACACAGAAGGTTTTACCAGAGAAATGCAACTCAATATTTGTTGCCCAGTTTTTGCAGTTTTAGGAAATATCCCACATGTGGCCGTAGCGTGCTACTGGACTGAAACACCGGCCTCAGAAGCAAAGGAGCACCTAGTGGATTTTGGGGCCTTATTTTTGTTAGAATATATTTTAGGCACCATGTCAGGTTTGAAGGGCTCTTGCGGTGCCAAAACAGTCAAAATCCCCCAAAAGTGACCCCATCTGGGAAACTAGACACCTCAAGGAAATTATCTAGGGGTGTAGTGAGCATTTTCACCGCACAGGTTTTTTACAGAAATTATTGGAAGTAGGCCGTGAAAATTAAAATCAACATTTCTTCAAAGAAAATGTAGGTTTAGCGATTTTTTTTCTCATTTCCACAAGGACTAAAGGAGAAAAAGCACCGCAAAATTTGTAAAGCAATTTCTCCCGAGTAAAACAATACCTCACATGTGGTAATAAACGGTTGTTTGGAGACACGGCGTGGCTGAGAAGGGAAAGAGCGCCATTTGGCTTTTGGAGTTCACATTTAGCAGGAATGGTTTGCGGAGGCCATGTCACATTTACAAAGCCCCTGAGGGGACAAAACAGTGAAAACCCCAAACAAGTGACCCCATTTTGGAAACTATACCCCTTGAGGAAATTATCTAGGGGTATAGTGAGCATTTTGACCCCACAGGTTTTTTGCAGAAATTTTTGCAAGTAGGCTGTGAAAATGAAAATCTACATTTTTTCAAATAAAATGTAGGTTTAGCTAATTTTTTTTCATTTCCACAAGGACTAAAGGAGAAAAATCACCATAAAATTTGTAAAGAAATTTCTCCCGAGTAAAACAGTACCCCACATGTGGTAATAAACGGCTGTTTGGACACACGGCGAGGCTGAGAAGGGAAAGAGCGCCATTTGGCTTTTGGAACTCAAATTTAGCAGGAATGGTTTGCGGAGGCCATGTTACATTTACAAAGCCCCTGAGGGGACAAAACAGTGGAAACCCCCCACAAGTGACCCCATTTTGGAAACAACACCCATTGAGGAAATTATCTAGTGGTATAGTGAGCGATTTGACACCACAGTTTTTTTGCAGAAATTATTGGAAGTAGGCCCTGAAAATAATAATCTACATTTTTTCAAAGAAAATGTAGGTTTAGCTAATTTTTTCTCATTTCCAGAAGGACTAAAGGAGAAAAAGCACCACAAAATTTGTAAAGCAATTTCTCCCGAGTAAAACAATACCCCACATGTGGTAATAAACGGCTGTTTGGACACACGGCAGGGCTTAGAAGGGAAAGAGCACTATTTGACTTTTTGAGATCACATTTAGCAGGAATGATTTGCGGAGGCCAGGTCACATTTGCAAAGCCCCTGAGGGGACAAAACAATGAAAACGCCCAAAAAGGGACTCCATTTAGGAAACTACACCTCTTGAAGAATGCATCTAGGGGTGTAGTGAGCATTTTGACCCCACAGATGTTTCATAGAATTTATTAGAATTAGGCAGTGAAAATAAAAACAGTCCTTTTTCTTCAATAAGACGTAGCTTTAGCGCAAATTTTTTCATTTTCTCAACAAATAAAGGAAAAAAAGAACCCAACATTTGTAAAGCTATTTCTCCCGAGTACGGCAATACCCCATATGTGGTCATAAACTGCTGTTTGGGCAAACGGCAGGGCTCAGAAGGGAAGGACCGCCATTTGGAGTGCAGATGTTGCTGGATTGGTTTCTGGGCACCTGTGGGCCCAAAACAGTGGAAACCCCCCAGAAGTGACCCCATTTTGTAAACTACACCCCTCAATGCATTTACCAAGGGGTGTAGTAAGCATTTTAACCCTGCAGGTGTTTTGTAGAAATTAGTGTGCGCTCAATGTTGCAGAGTGAAAATGGGATTTTTTTCCATAGATATGCCAATATGTGGTGCCCGGCTTGTGCCACCATAACAAGACAGCTCTCTAATTATTATGCGGTGTTTCCCGGTTTTAGAAACACCCTACATGTGGCCCTAATCTTTTGTCTGGACATATGACAGGGCTCAGAAGTGAAGAGTACCATGCGGAGTGGAGGCCTAATTTGGCGATTTACAAAGTATTGGTTCACAACTGCAGAGGCTCAGATGTGAAATAATAAAAAGAAACCCCTGATAAGTGACCCCATTATGGAACTGCACCCCTCAAGGCATTTATTAAGGGGTGTAGTGAGCATTTTCACCCCACAGGTCTTTTCCATAAATGAATGCGCTGCGGATGGTGCAAATTAAAAATTTATATTTTTCCCTAGATATGCCATTCAGTGGCAAATATGTCATGCCCAGCTTATGACGCTGGAGACACACACCCCAAAAATTGCTAAAAGGGTTCTCCCGGGTATGACGGTGCCATATATGTTGAAGGAAACTGCTGTTTGGGCACGCTGTAGGGTTCAGGGCCGAGGGAGCACCATTTGGCTTTTGGAGAGCGGATTTTGCTTGGTACTATATTTGTTTGAGTATTGCTGGTGTTTTATAATGTGGGGGTACATGTAAGCGGGGCGGAGTATATAAGGGGCATAGTCAGGTGGTATAAAAAAATAAAAATAATCCATAGATGTGTGTTACGCTGTGAAGCAATCCTTTCTGCACAGGCCGGTGTCGCACTGATAAATGGTGTCATTTCTTATCCCCCTTTTGGTCCACACTCCGCGCCTTTGTAGTTTGGGGAATTTTGCTGGGAAAGTATTATCCTGGTATAATACGGGCACCGTCGCTTCCATCGGATATGATTGGGCCCTCCCTTCCTGGTTCCCTAATTTTAGGTCCTTGATAAATCGCCTCTTGAAACAGAAGAAATGTTCTCCTCGGGCACAACTGCATATTTTTTTATTTCCTGACTTATTGGAGCCATAACTAATTTTATTTTTCATAGACGTAGCGGTATGAGGGCTGGTTTGTTGCGGGACGAGCTGTAGTTATTATTGGTACCATTTTGGGGTACATGTGACTTTTTGATCACCTTTTATCCTATTTTTTGGGATGCCAGGTAAACCAAAAAACGCAATTCTGGCACAGCTTTTTTTGGTTTTTTTTTATACAGAGTTCACCACGCATTATAAACTACATGTTACCTTTATTCTGCGGGTCAGTACGATTCCGGCGATACCTCATTTATAGAACTTTTTTATGTTTTACAACTTTTTGCACAATAAAATTACTTTTGTAAAAAGAATGTATTTTTTCTGTCGCCAAGTTGTGAGAACCATAACGTTTTAATTTTTTTGTCGACGGAGTTGTATGAGGGCTTGTTTTTTGCGGGACGAGCTATAGTTTTTATAGGTACCATTTTTGGATACGTGCGACTTTTTGATCACTTTTTATTGTAATATTTGTAGGGCAAAGTGACTAAAAAACAGAAACTCTGGTAACGTTTTTTACGGGTTTTTTTTACGCTGTTCACCGCGTGCAATAAATAATATAATATTTTGATACCTCCGGTCGTTACGGTCGTGGCGATACCAAATACATATGGTTTATTATTATTTTTCAATAATAAAGGACTTGATAAGAGTAAAAGGGGGATTGTGTGTTATTTGATTA
Source organism: Rhinoderma darwinii (assembly GCF_050947455.1). Classification (NCBI taxonomy): domain Eukaryota; kingdom Metazoa; phylum Chordata; class Amphibia; order Anura; family Rhinodermatidae; genus Rhinoderma; species Rhinoderma darwinii. The sequence continues at coordinate 30,355,949 of NC_134692.1, forward strand.
CTTGAAACTTTTATTGTTTTCAAACTTTTATTTTTTGCACTTTTTTTTACACTTTTTTATACTTTTTTTTACACTTTTTCTCAAGTCCCACTAGGGGACTTGAAGGTCCAACGGTCAGATTTTTTTTTTTCTAATACATTGCACTACCTATGTAGTGCAATGTATTAGATCTGTCAGTCATTCACTGACAGCAAGCCGTTTAGGCTTCGCCTCCCGGCGGGGCCTAAATCGGCTTCCGTAATGGCAGAGCAGGAGACCATTGTGTCTCCTGTTGCCATAACAGCAGTCGCCAGTCCCGATTGCCTGTCAGGGCTGGCGATCTGCTTGTAACCGCTACGATGCAGCAATCGCTTTCGATTGCTGCATCGAAGGGGTTAATGGCAGGGATCGGAGCTAGCTCCGGTTCCTGCCGTTACAGGTGGATGTCAGCTGTACAGTACAGCTGACTTCCACCGCTGATGACGCCGGATCAGCTCCTGACCCGGCGCCATCTTGCCGGCAGCTACGGAAGCCGATCAGGCTCCGCCGCCGGGCGGATCTTGACCGGCTTCGGTGCTAGGCAGACCGGGAGGCCAGTATTAGGCCTCCGGTTGCCATTGCAGCCACCGGAACCCCGGCAATTTCATTACTGGGGTTCCGATGAGCTGCAAACACCTTAAGTGCAGCGATCGCGTTTGAGCGCTGCACTTAAGGGGTTAATGGCGGGGATCGAAGCTAATTTCGGTCCCCGCCGTTACAGTCGGGTGTCAGCTGTAAGATACAGCTGAGATCCGGTGATGATGGGACCGGCTCAGCTTCTGAGCCGGTGCCAAACGTTTGACGTACATGTACGGCAAGATGCGGGAAGTCAGTACTTTCCATGACGTACATGTACGTCAAATGTCGGGAAGGGGTTAAAGGGCATATCGCACAAAAATACATGCAGTAGAACTAGCAATTCTATTTTAATATTCATCTTAAAGTTGGAGCCGTCAGGTTGCAATCTGTCACTTTTTATGAGAGCAGAGAGGAATTGCAAGATCTCTCAGTCTGTTAACAATATAAAATATGCCTCGTGTATGAAAACTGACAGGAAAAGTTTCCTTGTTACCCAAGTTTCAGAGTTCATTTTTCAAAAATGAACATGAAAAATGTGTGATCACCCACTGACTCCAATTTAGAATTTTTCTGAGGAGTCTAACCTACAAACAGCTATAAGTCAGAAGAATGCAAAGGAAAAGTAATGCAACTTTTAAAGGTCTCTAACCTGTCCAAAATAACGTTTTTAAATGTAAGGATGAGCTTACACGTGTCGTACTTGCATTGTATTTCTCCAGCCTAATCACACTCTACAGAAAACTGTACTATGTAAGTCTGTGTGAAAAATAATCCGCAATTCAGACAGATATCTCTTGTTCTGTAAACAATCACCGGGAGGGCTGCCGGTGCTTCAGAGCTGGATCGCCGGGGGAAAGGATAGGTGAGTACTGGTTGTTTTTTTATTTCAAGACTTTTACTTACTAAAAAAAAAAATATAAGAAGCCAGATAACCCTTTAACTGATACAACTGCTCTGACTGATAATTTGAGCGTGTAGTAACCAACAACATGGAGAAAAAAAAATAATATATATATATATACAAAAAAAAAAAGTTTTTTATATATATATATATATATATATATATATATATATACACATATACATATACATACACACACATACATATAGCATAAGGTTCACCCTACTGTAAATTATAGGAATATTAGAAGTCAACAAAGAGTTCTCAGTCCATATAAAATTATGGGGCTGCAGGTCAAGGGTACTTATACAGGTGACAGAACTCAGTGACTCCTAATATTCTTAATAATTTATAATCCTCATAATACACACCTCAGCTACTGATGCAGAACCTCCTATCCACCATTTAATAAAGGGTGAAACTCCCTTATCAACAGTATTATGATGTTCTGCAGCAGCTGGGCTACAGTACTGTGTAAAATATACTGCAGAACCTCTTCTTCAAAAAAGAGGGAGCCTTACATGTCATTTAAAAATCATCAATGGGTTCTGACATCAGAATTGAAAGTGTCAGTAGAAAATTTCCATTTATGTATATTATTTCGCTATTGTATAAGTTAGAATCCTGAAAGATCAAAATGGCCCTTCCATTATGGTGTTGGGTTTTGCCATCCAGAACAGAAGGACCTGGTGTTTGATTCCCGCTTTATGCCTTTCGCATAACTATTGCGTTAATTCTCCACCCCCCTTGTTTGCTCACAATGCGCTTCCTCTGGAGAGGGAAGTCCTACACAGGTTCTTACCACCCAAGAGGAAGGGGGATAACACCAACAAGGACTGGGCCTCCTCTCTCCAAGGGTTTCCATTGCAGCTGCATTGTTTGCCTCCTTGGTATGTACAACCTTGCTCCACAGTCATCTACAGCTATCTAGTTCTAGAGGAGCTTTTGAGCGCTATTAATAACATGTCAGACGTAATCATTTGGGAACAGCTGTAATTTGCTTGTGTTCCAAGGTTTAGCTTTGCGTATAATGTGAATACACCAAAACAGAGTCCAAGAAATTGGAAAGAGGTTCAGACTCCGCATGAATATATTAAACTGATATTCGACCTAACAGGAGTCATAAAACCCTAATCACATCAATATGAGTATAAAAAGTACATTTTATTGAATATATATTAAAAACTACAAACATATGAAACTAAAAGGATTGTAACAAATTAGAGCCGATCAACATTCCACACTGAATGTATAACTACAATATGAATGTACATGAATTGTATATCTCACAATCTGAACGGCATAATAAAGAGACTAAAAAGAACATGTACACATTAAGTCATGAACAGGTAAAGTACATCAAAAGGACAGAAAGGAAATGCCATGCAATGTATGTACAGTATATATGTGTCCTACCAGATCAGTAGATATATAAAAGCACAGCAGCCTAAACACACCGAGTATAATGGCACCTAATTAGAAATAGATAGTCAAAAGTCCAAACTAGCAGAATAGTTCCATGAGTAGGACAAGTTGGAGTATCTCACCTAAGTAAAGGTAAGGGAAGTATGATCAGCAGCCTCGACGCGGGTTTCCCATTCGAATTCCTCAGGAGGCGTGATGCAATAGAGGGGGCAGGGGGTTAATAAGGGGAACTATAGCCAATGGAATTGCTGAACAGACAGCATGTGATGTGCCTAATTAGTTTGCAGGATCGTAAGCAGGAAGAAGTATGTCATGTGATCATTCACATGATCTAAATCACTCTCATTTACATGGTTGCCTAGTTGTAGCATAAACTAACAAGCAGTCTTCTCGCATCATTCTCTCTGCTCCGATCATGTGACCGGGCACAAAAGGAATGGCACATGCTCCGATGACCCCGCCATGATGGAATTGGCGTATCACCGAAATGCCAACCGGTGCGCGAAAAGAGGGAGGTCCACAATGCCGCAAAAGGCAGCGAAAGGGGCGTCCCTCACTCCCACGTCTCTATGTGGTGGGAACAGCGAAGCGCTAATGGAAGGGAAATCCCGAGCAAGCGCACCATCGTGCCCCGGCAAGCCGTCACAGAAGAGGTGAAGGCGGAGCTCAATTATACAGATGTCAAGAAGTACTTGATTTTTTTTATCTAAACTTGAATATTGCTAAGGGAATATTTATTTCTGGCCATGCAGCAGAAAATAAATGTTCTTGTCCTGGAATTCTTTACATATATCAATTTTAAAAAAATGTGTCTATCAATTCTGTAACAGCTGCGGTTGGGTGGTATTCTCTGGTTCCTCCATCTAATCCAAGATTGAGCCAGTAAATTATTATAAATACAATATTTGGAGTCAAGGTGTAATTTTTTTCTTTTACATGAGGACAAATTGTCGTGATATAGAGGGTTTGTTTTTCTTTCAATGGATCGACACAGCATGGAAATTATAGATTGACTAAATATGTAATCACATGTGTGGCCACAGTTGGTGTTTTTTCTCTGGGTCAATAATGTAAAAAGTAATCAAATCTTTAGGGGCCTAACAAGTTTCAATGGGGGTCCATAGTAAAAGCTAAAATGGGAACACACCTAGCCATAACCACCATCAGCAGCAAGTGACTTTAGGAAATTGAAAAGTTATGATAAGCATCATCTTGTTCTTTCTCTGGCCAGAGGCATAGCTATGGGTTTAGCATAGGGGATGAAACACGTCTGAGTGGACCCCAACCCAGTGGGCCCCACACATGGTATAATGACCCCTTAGTGGCCCTCACACAGTATAATTCCCTTATAGCTGCCCCCACAAAGTATAATGCCCCTATAGCTGCCCCACACAGTATAATGACCAATCAGCTTTATCCTCCAGATAGTAGTGCCAGTAAAATCATATACCTTAGAACAATCCAGTGCAGGGAAAACAAATGACACGTCAATTTTGTATAAATCAGCTCAAACTGCGGAGATTTTTCATAATTAGTCGAGAGTGAAACAGTGTCCATTCAGTAGGGAATTAAGTTACTATAATGACTTACATGAACATTGATTAATGATCTCAGCTTAAAATCAGTAAAACCAGTATGATGTATAACTTATGTCAGAAGATGAAGTAAATTCATTCATTCTTGGGTGTTTATACTACGTTACTATGTAGACAGACAGTAAGAAAAATGTGCCCCGTCTTTTGAGAAGTTATATTTTGCCTAAATATACGCACACGAAGGCTGTCATAGTTACAAGATATTTTATGATTTTCCTGTTACCTAAAAAAAAAATTCTATGTAAGCTGCGGTACCATCATTAAAACCCTGGGGCATCACCCTGAACACCAATTAATTTAGCTTCGGCAAGTATGCGCTCAAGATCAAGACAATCAGACAATTGGCAAATGAATACAATGCAGTCTTTTCTTTTTACTGCCTTGGTTGGTTTCTCATATCAAGATTTTCCCAGCACACAAACATAAAAAGGGTTAACCACTTTTGGGTTATACCTTTTTTGTTAGAATGGTCCCCCGACAATAAGCTGATCACAGGGTGTCCCGCTGCTGAGATCATCAGAGATCAGCAATAAACTGGAGAGGGAACTGGCAGCGAGTGTTTAATTCCCCTACAGCCCCACCACAGGGGAAAGGAAGAATTACGCAATTCTTACTGCACTCAACGGGGTGTCCTTGAGCATAAGAGCTATAATACTTAAATGGTATTCACACTATGCAAAGTTTGGTGGACGTAATGAATGAATATTGTCTGTGTAATGGTCCAGGGGGCTAAAAAAAAAATAACCAACTGCTCTGGGCAATAATTTGTGGCATGGATACAAGTTCGCCCACCAAGGCTAGAAGAGAGCAATACAGATATAGCCAAGTTTAGTAAAGTCATTGAAAAAGTCAAGTTAAAGTTTCTTGACACTGTGTATTTAATGCGTTAAGGCCTCATTTACACGAGCGTATTATACGCGCGTGCGACGCGCGTGCTTTTCACGCGTGTCGTACGCACCTATAATAGTCTATGGGGCTGTTTAGACGATGCGTGAATTTTGCGCAGTGTGAGTGCGTTGCGTAAAACTCACGACATGTTCTATATTCTTGCGTTTTTCACGCAACACGCACCCATTGACTTCAATGGGTGCGTGAAAACAACGCATGCCACACTGACGGTCCTGCGTTGCATGCGCGAAAATCACGCAAGAGCTGTCAAAAGGATGAATGTAAACAGAAAAGCACCACGTGCTTTTCTGGTTACAAACATCCAAACGGAGTGTCAAATTAGAGATGAGCGCACCGAACTTCACCGGGTTCGGCCGAACTCGTTTTAACCGAACCCGGCAAAAAATGTTCGGGTACGCGACGTCAGGAGACAGTCACTGCCCACGGTGCTGAAAGACTTAAACTGTTTCAGCACCATGGACAGTGACTTTCGATCACAATATACATATACGTGTAAAAAAAAAAAGAAGTTCTGACTTACCGATAACTCCCGGCTTCTTCCTCCAGTCCGACCTCCCGGGATGACAATTCAGGCCAAGTGACAGCTGCAGCCAATCACAGGCCAAGCACAGGCTGCAGCCAATCACAGGCTGCAGCGGTCTCATGGCCTGCCGCGTCATCCTGGGAGGTGGGGCCGGATGACAAGAGAGGGACGCGTCACCAAGGCAACGGCCGGGAGACCGGACTGGAGGAAGCAGGCAGTTCATGGTAAGTGTGAACGTCTTTTTTTATTCACAGGTTGGTGTAGATTGTGATCGGCATTCACTGTCGAGGGTGCTGAAAGAGTTACTGCCGATCAGTTAGCTCTTTCAGCACCTTGGACAGTGACGGCCGTCGACTACCTCATCTCTATGATGGCGGCTGCGCGAAAATCACGCAGCCGCGCATCATACACGGATGACACACGGAGCTGTCAATTGCCTTTTGCGCACGCAAAACGCAGCGTTTTTTTGCGTGCGCAAAACGCACACGCTCGTGTAAATGAGGCCTAAAGGTCAAGATAACAATGGCTACATCTGTATGTCCATTTTTCTCACTTTGCCACTTGTTATAGAGACATACAGAAAAGTCTGCATGATGTCATGTATAACTAATAAGCGATCAACCGTCCCATATAATGCCCTGTAACAAAGGAATTAGAATAGGGGGACTTTCTGAAGTTCTGAACTAATCTAATAACCATGGATTGAATCAAGGTGACTTTAGAATTTTGAGAATTTCTGGAATTCAGTCTAAAACGGTAATCAGTAAAGTTTTGTTTCTCTCTGTTTACAGACTTTTTGTTTTTAACCTTGTCAATTACGCAAGAACTCGGTCTATTTGAGATGTGTTGTGCATTCTGCATCTATAGAAATGATCCTACACTGGATGAATATGTATGTATTTTCCAGGAAAGACGTTGTTTGATGTCTAGATATCGATAAGCTTTGAAGACGTTTTTCAGAATCAAATCCTTTCAAGCTTAAAGTAGCTAAACTCGAGTAAGCAGAGATTTGATGGTCTCCTATTAAAGAAACATTTGGATACAATTGGACCTTTTAACAAATAAAAATATGTTTTACATGATCCTAAATTTATTTTTAATTTCCTTTATAATTTTCTGTGTATTTTATGTATTATCATAAGTGCGGCTACTGACTTGTAATGTGCAGGCCTGGGTGGTGTAAGGCCAATGCAGGGTAGTCACAGAAAAGATGGAATAAAGTTGGATGATGGCAAATTAAGTCTTTACTAGAGGCCTTTTTTCACGTGGGTCAATGATCAGGCAAACAGGTGCTTATATGAACGCTCATTCTTGATCAGTACCCTGTATAAACAGGACAGCAATTAGCCAACAAAGGCGCAAACGCTTAATTGTCGGGGATCAGATCTTTTATTCATCCAAAAAAAGGTCACTTTTCGGCAGCCCATCTCTTTCTGGGGACTGCAATTATCTATGGTGTTCTCTTGACACCCATTCATTTCAGCTACCATAAAGTGCACACACACTGCTGCACTGTTTATAGAGACTATACAGGAAGGGTATATTTCCAATATGGCTGCTCCCAGGGAAGTTTAAAAAAAAGAAAAACTACACTTTTAAAAAAACAACACATCAGTTAAGCAGAGCAGTTTGGGGAAAAGCCTAAATACCTCCCTGCTTTGTGTGTCAGTGCTTCCATGAGAGCTGACATAAAGGTTAAAGTTTCGCAAATTATAATTTTTTTGAGTAAGTTACTTATTTGTAATATATTGTTTCGTTTTTTTGGGGGTGTTTTTTTTTTCTTCCACTACCTCCCCGCTATGACGGAGACACGAGGGCCTGCCGAGGATTCCTGAATCAGTGCCAGATCCACTTCAGACTACATGCCAGGACCTTCCCTTCTGATGACGCCAGGATCGCCTTCATCATCTCTCTCCTTACTGGCAAAGTCCTGGTATGGGCAAATCCTCTGTGGGAACATCAGGGTCCATAGACCCATGATGCAGTGCTTTTTACGGACTTTTCGTTCGAGATTTGAGGAACCTGGGAGAGTTGCTTCTGCTGCTGCATCCCTGCTGACCCTACACCAGGGAGACCTCTCCGTGGGTGAGTATTCCATACAGTTTTGTACCCTGGCTGCTGAATTAACTTGGAACAACAAGGCTTTGGTGGCCACATTCTGGCAGGGACTGTCGTCTGGGATTAAAGACGAGCTGACCGCTCGCGATCTGCCACCTACCCTGGACGATCTCACCCTACTAGCCACCCGGGTTGACATGAGGATCTGGGAGCGTGCCCAAGAAGTTCTCCGGGAGAGAGGATTTCCTAGGCTGGATTTTACTTTCCACCAATCCCTACTATCCTCCTAAGTCATCCTACTAGAGGATGCTATGCAGATGGACTGAGTCAAATTGTCTACGCAGGAGAGACAACACAAACACAATTCTGGACTTTGTCTGTATTGTGACCTCGGAGGCCATATTGTGCGTTTGTGTCCCAAGAGGCCAGAGAGACCCCAGTGCCTAGGATTGGTTGGAGAGACAACCCTAGGTGGGATGGTACCTAATAAAGCATTCTGTTCCAAGTTGACCATTCCTGTGACCATAGTATCCGGCGAGAGGATGCATCGGGTTACTGTTTTTCAGTAGTATATGGCTATTATTCTTATTATTCTTTTTTCTTCTGCAAAGCGCAACTACTCCAATGGGGCTCCTGGTGCCTCGGTCGCTGTCTGTTGCAGATCCATCCTGTCCAGCCTCTTCTGCCTCAGTCATTGGCGGGACTGCCCCCTTATTTCGCTCAGTTTGCAGATGTCTTCAGCAAGAGGGAGGCTGAGACACTGCCTCCACATTGGACTTATGACTGCCCCATTGAACTGGTTCCAAAAACCTCTCTCCTCCGTGAACAGGTACATTCTCTCTCCTTGCCAGAGACTCAATCCATTTAGACTATATCAAGGAGAACTACCGTGGTCTCAACCAAATCATGGTCAGGAACAAATACCCGTTGCCACTTATATTCGAACTCTTTGACCGTATACGAGGAGCCAGGATTTTTTCACAATTAGACTTTTGTGGGGCTTATAATTTTATCTGAATCCGTCAAGGGGACGAGTGGAAGACTACGTTCAACACCTGAGATGGGCACTACGAATATCTGGTGATGCCATTCAGACTGTGTAACTCTCCAGCGGTCTTCCAGGAATTCGTCAATGATATCTTTCGAGATCTCCTCTATGTCTGTGTTGTAGTTTATCTCGATGATATTAAGATTTTCTCCCCAGATCCAACTACTCATCTCGGATCAAGGTCTCAAGATGGATCCTGAGAAAGTAAAATTCATTCTGGAGTGGCCACGTCCTCAGGGCCTGATGTCCATACAGCGTTTCCTGGGATTTGCTAATTTCTACCGACAGTTTATCTCAAACTTGAGCCTCGATCCTCCATCATCCTGACGTGTCTCGGCAGTTTTCATTGGAGGTGGACGCTTCTTCTGTTGGTGCAGGTGCAGTCCTGTTCCAGAGGAGCTCCAAAGGAAAGCCAGTAGTACGTGGCTATTATTCGAGACTTTTTTCTTCTGCAGAGTGCAACTACTCTATTGGGGATCAGGAGCTGCTGGCCATCAAACCTTGCTGTTCGTCGCTTCTGGTGGCCCACGCTGCCCAAGGATGTTGTGGACTTTGTCTCTTCATACACGTTGTGTGCTTCTAACAAGGTTGCTCACTCCAAGCCTGCCGGTCTGCTCCAACCTCTGCCTGTACCCAGTGTCCTCTGGCAGCACATTGCGATGGACTTTGTCACACATCTTCCTCCCTCAGCAGGATGCAAGACTGTCTGTGTGGTGGTGGACCGGTTCTCAAAGATGGCACATTTTATCCCGCTGACCGGCCTACCTTCTGCTCCACGACTGGCGAGTCTCTTCATTCGGCACATCTTCTGCTTGCATGGCTTGCCCCTTCACATTGTGTCCAATCGGGGGGTTCAATTTATCTCAAGATTCTGGAGAGCCCTCTGTAAACTACTGGATGGGAGATTGGACTTTTCCTCCGCCTATCACCCCCAGTCCAATGGGCAAGTCGGGAGCATTAACGAGATCATGGGGAATTATCTCCGCCACTTCATCTCCTTGCAGCATGATAAATGGGTACAGCTTCTTCCATGGGCCGTGTTCCCGTATAACAACCACACGAGTGAGTCCACCACTTCCACACCATTCTACATTGTGTACAGTCAACATCCCAGAGTCCCTCTTCCTGTGTCGACTAATTCTCAGGTACCCATATGTATTTGCCAACAGACCCGGTCCTCTATTTTGCTGGCAGTCGATCACATGAAGCAAACAGCAGATAGAAAAAGAAGAGAGCCGCCTCAGTATCTTCCAGGTACCAAAGTCTGGCTGTACTCAATGAACATACATTTAAAGGTGCCTTCATACAAGTTTGCTCCCAGGTTCCTTGGACCTTTCGAGATATGGCAACACATAAACGCTGTCTCCTATAAGCTTCGGCTGCCTCCTACCCGAAGAATCCCCAACTCCTTTCAGGTGTCCCTCCTGAAGCCTGTGGTCCTGAACTGCTACAGTAAGACTCCCAATCCTGCAATTGCTCCCAGCGGTTCATCCGATGTGTTTGAGGTGAGGGAGATCCTGGACTACAAAAGGGTAGGAGGAATGACTTTCTATTTGGTGGACTGGAGAGGGTTTGGTCCTGAAGAGAAGTCCTGGGAGCCAGAGGAGAACCTCAGTGCCCCTGCTCTCACTAAGAAGTTTCTCTCTTCCACTGGCCCCAAGAAGAGGGGGCGTAAAAGGGAAGATACTGTAGCATCCATGGCCACGGACCGTCGGAGAGGAGTTACAATTTTAGTACATGAAGCTTGAAATACAAATCACATAAACTTTAGACAATCATACAAAAAATTAAGGGGGGAAAACATACAGTGACAAGAGTGGCAATAAGCATCAAATTGTGTTCTGAACCCAGTTTCAATGAAAACGCGATATAAGCAATGAAAGACATGAGCAATAAACATGTATCTAGAGAACCTGTGTAAAAGAAGTCTTACTATATGGTAATATTTCAGCTAAAGAGGATGGTCTACGATTGCTCCAGAAAACAACCCAAGGCTGCCATAAGTTCACATACTTGACATGACTTCCTGTCTCCCAGCTGGCCAATTACTCCAATCTCGAGATCTGATTTACCTTATCAATCCACTGTTCCATAGTTGGGGGGGGGGGGGGGGTCTACAGATCTCCATTTAAGTGGAACAAGCAGTTTTTCCGCCGTTATTTAAAAAATTATTAATAAAGGGAATGTGTCACTAGAATTTTTTTTTTTTTTAGTTAAACAGTTAGTATATAAATGATTAGACATTGTTCTAATTTTTTACATTTTTTCACAAGTCAGGAAATATTATAAATTAGATTCTAATTTATAACATTTCCATGTGCTGGTCACTAGAGGGAGCAATTCCCAAAATTGGAGAAGACACACTCGCTCTAGTGTGCTCAATTAATCCCCCTCCTTTATCCTGGCTAGTGCAAGGAGAAAGGAGGGGGTTGAATGTTCAAACCTCCTACACTGTGTGCCGCTATTTTTTGAGCGAATTCACAGTGTAGTAGGCTTACATACAGTGGTAATCACACAGTAAAACACGAACATACACAAACATAACTTACTTGCTCCTGCCACCGCCGCTCCCGCCGCTCTCTCCGCTGGGTCCACTTCCTCCGCACTTGGTTTTTGCTTCTGAACACATGTCCGGAAGCCGCGATCGGAAGTAGTCATCTTACTGTCCGGCCGCGGCTTCCGGTCCACATGAAAATGGCGCCGGATGTCGCTCAGCCGAAGACCTTCCTTTTGGACTGTGTGGGAGCGGCGCATGCGCCGTTCCCACACAGACGGCGTACACCATAGTGAATGTAACGGCTCCCGTTCGCATTCTCTATGGGGATGTATGTGCCATATTCCATCTCTGTATGTGTCGTTAATCGACACATACAAAGATGAAAAAAAAAATGGCAGCCCCCATAGTGAAGTAAAAGTTAGAAAAAATAGAAAAGTAAAACACAAACAGACAAATAAATAAAATTTATTTTAATAACACACTTAAAGCAAATTTATATAAAACATTTTTTTTTCGTGACACCTGTCCTTTAATACAGAAATGTAGGCCTACTGAAAAGTATGTACTGTATATGCCCTCAATACTTGGTCGGGGATCCTTTTGTATGAATTACTGCGTCAATGCGGCGTGGCATGGAGGCGATCAGCCTGTGACACTGCGGAGGTGTTATGAAAGCCCAGGTTGCTTTGATTGCGGCCTTCAGCTCGTCTGCATTGTTGGGTCTGGTGTCTCTCATCTTCATCTTGACAATACCCCATAGATTCTCTATGGGGTTTAGGTCAGTCGAGTTTGCTGGCCAATCAAGCACAGTGATACTGTGGTTATTAAACCCGGTGCTGGTACTTTTGGCAGTGTGGGCAGGTGCCAAATCCTGCTAGAAAATGAAATCCGAATTTCCATAAAGCTTGTCAGTAGAGGGAAGCATGAAGTGCTCTAAAATTTCCTGGTAGACCGCTGCGTTGACTCTGGACTTGATATAGCGCAGAAAGAAACAATACTACTGTTCTTGTTCTTACAGCAGGAATACATCCATTCACTTACACATTAAACTCCTGGGCCACTGCGGAAATTAAAGTCATTTATGAGAAATCTGGTCCACTGCGGCTTCCGTAGAAGCAACACACTGGCTCCCTCGCAAGAACAAACGCCAAAACAAAATGCACTAACTAGCTACTATATATACAGTGAAGGAAATAAGTATTTGATCCCTTTCTGATTTTGTACGTCTGCCCACTGTCAAAGACATGAACAGTCTAGAATTTTTAGGCTAGGTTAATTTTACCAGTGAGAGATACATTATTTTTAAAAAAAACACAGAAAATCCCATTGTCAAAATTATATATATTTATTTGCATTGTGCACAGAGAAATAAGTATTTGATCCCTTTGGCAAACAAGACTTAATACTTGGTGGCAAAACCCTTGTTGGCAAGCACAGCAGTCAGACGTTTTTTGTAGTTTGCACCCATGTAGTTTGCACCCATGTTAGATGGAATCTTGGCCCACTCCTCTTTGCAGATCATCTGTAAATCATTAAGATTTCGAGGCTGTCGCTTGGCAACTCGGATCTTCAGCTCCCTCCATAAGTTTTCGATGGGATTAAGATCTGGAGACTGGCTAGGCCACTCCATGACCTTAATGTGCTCTTTTTGAGCCACTCCTTTGTTGCCTTGGCTGTATGTTTCGGGTCATTGTCGTGCTGGAAGACCCAGCCACGAGCCATTTTTAATGTCCTGGTGGAGGTTGTCACTCAAAATTTGACGGTACATGGCTCCATCCATTCTCCCATTGATGCGGTGAAGTAGTCCTGTGCCCTTAGCAGAGAAACACCCCCAAAACATAATGTTTCCACCTCCATGCTTGACAGTGGGGACGGTGTTCTTTGGGTCATAGGCAGCATTTTTCTTCCTCCAAACACGGCGAGTAGAGTTAATGCCAAAGAGCTAAATTTTAGTCTCATCTGACCACAGCACCTTCTCCCAATCACTCTCAGAATCATCCAGATGTTCATTTGCAAACTTCAGACGGGCCTGTACATGTGCCTTCATGAGCAGGGGGACCTTGCCGGGCACTGCAGGATTTTAATCCATTACGGCGTAATGTGTTACCAATGGTTTTCTTGGTGACTGTGGTCCCAGCTGCCTTGAGATCATTAACAAGTTCCCCTCGTGTACTTTTCGGCTGCGCTCTCACCTTCCTCAGGATCAAGGATACCCCACGAGGTGAGATTTTGCATGGAGCCCCAGATCGATGTCGATTGACAGTCATTTTGTATGTCTTCCATTTTCTTACTATTGCACCAACAGTTGTCTCCTTCTCACCCAGTGTCTTACTTATGGTTTTGTAGCCCATTCCAGCCTTGTGCAGGTCTATGATCTTGTCCCTGACATCCTTAGAAAGCTCTTTGGTCTTGCCCATGTTGTAGAGTAGAGATGAGCGAACCGGGACAACCGAACCTGGTTTCGGTCCGAACTTCCGGAAAAGTTCGGTTCGCAGCGAATCCGAACTTCACCGGGTTCGGCCGAACCCGTTTTGACCGAACCCGGTCAAAAACATTATACAAATCGGCAGCCACTTGTCTCTATCAATCACTGATAGAGAAAAGAGGCTGCTGATTAAAAATAAAATAAAAAGCATTTCATACGTACCCGGTCGTTGTCTTGGTGACGAGTCCCTCTTCTTCCTCCAGTCCGACCTTTTCTGACGCGGCAGCCTGTGATTGGCTGCAGAGGCCTCTGCAGCCTGTGATTGGCTGCAGAGGCCGCGGCAGCCTGTGATTGGCTGCAGTGCTCACATGGGCTGCATCGTCATCAAGGAATGTCGGGCCGGATGTCGAGAGGGACGCGTCACCAAGGCAACGGCCAGGAGACCGGACTGGAGGAAGCAGGGAGTAAGTATGAACGTCTTGTTTTTTACAGGTACTGTGATCGGTAGTCACTGTCCAGGGTACTGAAACAGTTACTGCCGATCAGTTAACTATTTCAGCACCCTGGACAGTGACTATTTAGGGTATGTGCACACACACTAATTACGTCCGTAATTGACGGACGTATTTCGGCCGCAAGTACCGGACCGAACACAGTGCAGGGAGCCGGGCTCTTAGCATCATACTTATGCCTCTCTGCAGGACAACTGTCCCGTACTGTAATCATGTTTTCAGTACGGACAGCAGTTCCACGGAGAAGCAGGGACTCCTAGCATCGTACATAACTATAATGCTAGGAGCCCGGCTCCCTGCAGTGTGTTCGGTCCGGTACATGCGGCCGAAATACGTCCGTCAATTACGGACGTAATTAGTGTGTGTGCACATACCCTTACTGACGTCGCCTAGCAACGCTGCCGTAATGACGGGTGCACACATGTAGCCGCCCGTCATTACGGGGCCTCATGCACACGACCATAAAAACACCCGTTATCACAGGTCGTAATTACGACCCGAAATAGCGGGCCCATAGACTTCTGTTAGCCACGGGTACCTTCCCGTTTTCTCACGGGAAGGTGCCCGTGCCGTTAAAAAGATAGAACATGTTCTATTTTTTTATTTTACGGGCCGTGCTCGTAATTACAACTCGTAACTACGAGCACGGCCGGCTGGCCACGGGCAGCCGGCCGCTTTTGCGAACCGTGCTGTCATTATAATTATAGCAGCACGGCCCGTAAAATAGAAAAATAGAACATGTTCTATTTTTTTAACGGCACGGGCACCTTCCCGTGAGAAAACGGAAAGGTACCCGTGGGTAACAAAAGTCTATGAGCCCGTTATTGCGGGTCGTAATTACGACCCGCAATAACGGGTGTTTTTACGGTCGTGTGCATAATGGGAGCACGGCTCGGAAAAACGAACGGCTGCCCGTGCTCATCTCCTGAAATACTCTGTGCTGCCTTAAACTCTGTGGACAGGTCAGGATCCTGTTTCTTTTAAATGCTGCTGGGGAACCTGCTCGATCCACGATATAAGGCTACGCTACAGTGCAGCATTTAAAAGAAACAGGATCCTGACCTGGCCACAGAGTTTAAGGCAGCACAGAGTATTTCAGGAGATGAGCGTGCAGATTCAGTGCTGCTGTGAGCTCTGCTCTTACCATTACGTAGCTCTCAGTCTGTTACCTCTCCTCCACTCCTGTCCTCAAGAACACCTTCACATGATTGGCAAGTCACCACGTAATGGTAAGAGCAGAGTTCACAGCAGCACAGAGTATTTCAGGAGATGAGCGTGCGGATCTTGTGCGTGGTGGTGACTTGCCAATCATGTGAACGTGTTATAGAGGACAGGAGTGGAGGAGATGTAACAGACTGAGCTACGTAATGGTAAGAACAGAGTTCACAGCAGCACAGAGTATTTCAGGAGAGGAGCGTGCAGATTCAGTGCTGCTGTGAACTCTGCTCTTACCATTACATAGCTCAGTCTGTTACCTCTCCTCCACTCCTGTCCTCAATAACACCTTCACATGATTGGCAAGTCACCACCCCGCACAAGATCTGCACGCTCATCTCCTGAAATACTCTGTGCTGCTGTGAACTCTGCTCTTACCATTACGTGGTGACTTGCCAATCATGTGAAGGTGTTATTGAGGACAGGAGTGGAGGAGAGGTAACAGACTGAGAGCTACGTAATGGTAAGAGCAGAGTTCACAGCAGCACTGAATCTGCACGCTCATCTCCTGAAATACTCTGTGCTGCCTTAAACTCTATGGACAGGTCAGGATCCTGTTTCTTTTAAATGCTGCACTGTAGCGCAGCCTTATATAGTGGATCGAGCGGGTTCCCCAGCAGCATTTAAAAGAAACCGTGTTTGTGTATGTGTGTGTTTGTGTATATATGTGTGTTTGGGTATGTGACTTTGTCTGTTTTTGTTTATATATGTGTGTTTGTGTATATGTGTGTGTGTATATATGGGTGTGTTTGTGTATATGTGTTTGTGTATATATGGGTGTATTTGTGTATATGTTTGTGTGTAGATGTTTGTGTGTGTTTTTGTATATGTGTGTGTTTGTGTATATGTGTGTATATGGGTGTGTGTTTGTGTGTATATATGGGTGTTTTTGTGTATATGTGTGTTTGGGTATGTGTGTTTTTGTTTGTATATGTGTTTGTGTATATGTGTTCGTGTATGTGTGTGTATAACTGTGTGTGTGTGTGTGTTTGGATATGTGTGTTTTTGTTTGTATATGTGTGAGTTCGTGTATATGTGTGTGTGTTTGTCTGTTTATGTGTGTGTGTGTGTGTGTGTGTGTGTGTATATCTTGTTGTGTTTGTGTATATATGTGTGTGTCTGTGTATGGTTGTTTGTTTGTGTGTGCGTGTATATATGTGTGTAGGTGAGTAGAAGTATTGGTATTGTTCACATTGATAACTGTTTTTTTATGTTGTTGCAGATTTTGATGTACCGATTGGACTACATCTTCGATTCGTTGGACTACTGCGTAGATCTACGTTTTTTCAAATTTTAATAAAATGGTTAACGAGGGTTTTGTTGGGGATTTCTTATTTCAATAAAAAAGAATTGTCTTTGTGGTTTTTTTTTAAACTTTATTAGTGCCTAGATAATGGCAGTTGGCTGATTGACAGCGTCCATTATTAAGGCGGTACTTAGTGTTAGCCGGTGCAGAGGCTAGCACTAACCACCCATTATTACCCCGGTACCCACCACCACCAGGGGTGCCGGGAAGAGCTTGGTACGATCCAGTACCCGACCATCTGTTGTGATGGTCGGGTACTGGGGCGGCCGTAGGCTGGAATTATGAGGCTGGGAAGGGCCAAAAACAGTGGACCTTCCCACCCTTGTAATGCTAGGCTGCTGCTGCTGTGTTGTATCGGGCTGGTTATAAAAATGGGGGGGACCCCACGTCGTTTTTTTTTTAAAATTTAACAATAGACGTTGGGTCCCCCACATTTTTAATAACCAGCCATATACAAGGCCGCAGCAGTCTGGCATTACATGGGTGGGAAGGGCCACTAGTTTTGTCCATTCCCAGGCTAATAACACTGTGTTGTATGTGGCTGGTTATGATAAATTGGGTGGAACCCCATGTCTTTTTTAAAAAAAATAAATAAATAAAAAATAATTTAAAAAAAAATGACGTGGGGTCCCCCCCACTTTTATAACCAGCCAGATATAACACAGCAGCAGCAGCCTAGCATTACAAGGGTGGGAAGGTCCACTGTTTTTGGCCCTTCCCAGCCTCATAATACCAGCCTGCGGCCGCCCCAGAGCCCGACCATCACAACAGATGGTCGGGTACTGGATCGTACCTGGCTCTTCCCGGCACCCCTGGTGGTGGTGGGTACCGGGGTAATAATGGTGGTTAGTGTTAGCCTCTGCACCGGCTAACACTAAGCCTCGCCTTAGTAATGGATGTTGTCACTCAGACAGCGGCCATTACTAAAGTGATAGTAATAAAATTTGAAAAGAAAAAGACAAAGATATAGATAAAATATTTTATTGAAATAAAGCACCCCCAACACAACCCTCATTAACCATTTTATTGTAGAAAAAAAACCGTCATCTAAATAGTCCTCGAAACCGACGTAGTCCAAACACCAAACCTGTAAAAAAAAAAAAAAATGAAATAAAACATGTCGTAGGCTTAGATTCAGTTTAATGTGTGATACTGACTGTTATACCATGTATAGAAGCCTGCCACGAAGTTGACTTAGATACAGGGCGCCAGCAGACAGTATCATACATGACCATACATACATATATACAAACATACATACAAGCATGCACATATATACATGCAAATATACATACATGCAAACATACATGCAAAAATAAAAACATGCAAACATACATACATGCACATATATACATACATACATGACAACATACATACAAACATACATGACAACATACATACATGCAAACATACATACATACATACATGCAAACATACATACACACATGCAAACATATATACATGCAAATATACATACAAACATGCACATGTATACATACATGCCAACATACATGCAAACATACATGCACATATATACATACATACATACATGACAACATACATACATGCAAATATATGCATGCAAATATACATACATACACACATGCACATATATACATACATGCCAACATACATGCACATATATACATACATGACAACATACATACATACATACATGACAACATACATACATACATATATATATATATATACACACATGCAAATATACATACAAACATGCATACATACATACATGCAAACATACATTCATGCAAACACACATACATGCAAACATACATACATACATACATACATACATTCATGCAAACATACATACATACATACATTCATGCAAACATACATACATACATACAAATATACATACACACATGCACATATATACATACATACATACATGACAACATACATACATACATACATACATGACAACATACATGCAAAAATACATACATGCAAACATACATACATACATGCAAATATATACATGCAAATATACATACAAACATGCACATATATACATACATGCCAACATACATGCACAGATATACATACATACATGACAACATACATACATGCCAACATACATACATACATACATGCCAACATACATACATACATACATACATGCAAACATACATACATGCCAAAAAAAAATAATAATACGTTCATACTTACTTTCCTCCTGTCCGGCCTCCAGCGATGACGTTTCATCCATGTCACCGCTGCAGCCTGTGATTGGCTGCAGAGGCGGTCACGTGGGATGAAGCGTCATCCTGACGTGCGTGACCGCCACTACAGCCTGTGATTGGCTGCAGCGGCGAAAGGGATGAAACGTCATCTCTGGAGGCCGGACAGGAGGAAAGTAAGTACGAATGTATAATTTTTATTTTTTTATTACATTTAAATTGTATTTTCCGCGCGCCGAGCATGTACTGTGAAGGTTGCTGAAAGAGTTAGTGCAGCCCATTAACTCTATCAGCACCCGAGACAGTACCATGCTCGGCGCACGTAAGTGACAGGTTCGGTCAGAACTAGTTCGGTCCGAACCGAACTTTTTTGTGAAATTCGGCGAACTAGCCGAACCGAACTTTTGATAAGTTCGCTCATCTCTATTGTAGAGGTTAGAGTCAGACTGATTAATTGAGTCTGTGGACAGGAGTCTTTTATACAGGTGACCATGTAAGACAGCTGTCTTTAATGCAGGCACCAAGTTGATTTGGAGCGTGTAACTGGTCTGGAGGAGGCTGAACTCTTAATGGTTGGTAGGGGATCAAATACTTATTTCTCTGTGCACAATGCAAATAAATATATATAATTTTGACTATGTGATCTTCTGTTTTTTTTTTTTTTATATAATCTATCTCTTACTAGTAAAATTAACCTAGCCTAAAAATTCTAGACTGTTCATGTCTTTGACAGTGGGCAAACTTACAAAATCAGCAAGGGATCAAATACTTATTTCCTTCACTGTATATAATGCAAAATAATGTCAGCCACCAAAGTTAACGCAAGTCTCTCCACAAATGAATAACCATGTTCCCAAGAAAATCTCTTTCTTGTTTTATACAAATTTTTTATTCCTTATTTTTACTATTATTATTTTCATTTTCATTTCTATTTTTATGTTTCATTTCTCTGTATTTTTTATAATACAAAACAAAGGATTCTGCATCTAGAACTGCAAACATCAAATTAAAAAAAAAAAAAATACACCCATTGTTACATAATCACCTATAGATAACGCCCAGTTTGAACGCTCAAACCCCTCCCCATATAACCTCCACTCCATTTATACCAGTACATATGTACAACCTGTAAGCTATGTTTTTTATGCCTGATGAAGACTTTGGTACAAAGCCGAAACGCGTAGCATTAATTTTTTATGCAAATAAATATATTTTTTCTAAATATTCATCACTACCTGTGAATTTTTTCCCGGGAAAAATAACTGACGAACACAGGAGCGCCAAAGAATGGGAAACATTTTTCTTGTCAAACTGCATAGTTCTCTTAACCCCTTCCCGCACCTTGACCTCTGGCTGGTTTTGATAGACTTTCTGTCAGAGTCACTGTTAGGCACTGTTTTCAGACGTAATTCGGGCGTTTTTCATTTTTCGTAATTCGGCCTGCAATGGGTTTTACAGTGTTCTGTTCCCACGAGCCTTTTTTTACGCGTCGCTGTCAAAATAAGGCGCGTAAAATGACGGCTCGTCAAAAGAAGTGCAGGACACTTCTTGGTACGGTTTTGGAGGCATTTTTCATTGACTCCATTAAAAAACAGCTCCAAAAACGGCCATAAAAAACGCAGCTAAAAACGCAAGTTGTTAAAAAAACGTCTGAATATCAGGAGCTGTTTTCGCATCAAAACAGCTCTGTATTTTCAGACGTTTTTGGTCACTGCGTGTGAACATACCCTTAGTGTCACACTGACAGCTATAATACATTACACTATTTATGTCTACATTATTCCTTGTAAAAATTAAAAATTTCTAAATTTTTTCAGAAAAAGTAGTTTTTAATTTTCACTGCCCAATTTCACTAAATTCAGAAAAAAACCTGTGGGGTCAAAATGCTAACTATACCCCTAGAAAAATTCCTTGAGGTGTGTAGTTTGCAAAATGGGGTCACTTTTGGGGGGTTTCCACTGTTTTGGTCCCTCCAGGGCGTTGCAAATGTGACATTGCACCGAAAACTTTTCAAGCAAAATCTGCGCTCCAAATTCCAAATGGCCGTCCTTCCCTTCTGAGCCATGCCGTGGGTCCAAACTGCCGTAGTCAGGAGAAATTGTTTTAGAAATGTTGGGGTGCTTATGCAAATAAATATATTTTTTCTAAATATTCATCACTACCTGTGGATTTTTTCCCCGGGAAAAATAACTGACGAACACAGGAGCGCCAAAAAACGGGAGACATTTTACTTGTCAAACTGCATACCTTCTCTTAACCCCTTCCCGTACCTTAACCTCCGGCTGGTTTTCATAGACTTTCTGTCAGAGTCACTGTTAGTGTCACACTGACAGCTATAATACATTACACTATGTAGGTCTACTTAATTCCTTGTAAAAATGTAACATTTCTAAACTTTCATTTTCATTTTCACAGACTAATTCCAAAAATTTTAGCAAAAACCCTGTGGGGTCAAAATTCAAAATACACCCCTAGATAGATTCCTTGAGGGATGTGATTTCCAAAATGGGATCACTTTTGGTGGGTTTCCACTGTTTTGGCACCACAAGACCTCTTCAAACCTGACATGGTGCCTAAAAATACAGTCCATTAGCACACATGTGGGATATTTCTAAAAACTGCAGAATCTGGCCAATAAATATTAAGTTGTATTTCTTGGGTAAAACCTTCAGTGGTACAAAAAAAAAAAAAATTACAAATGAATTCCGGCAAAAAAAATGAAATATGTAAATTTCACCTCTACTTGCTTTAACTCCTGTGAAACGCCTAAAGGGTTAAGAAACTTTTTGAATGCTGTTTTAAAAACTTTGAGTAGTGCAGTTTTTCTAAAATGGGGTGATTTATGGGGAGTTTCTACTGTATAAGGCCCTCAAAATCAGGGGTGGGATTCAAATTTTTGTTTGTTTCAAATATATTTTTATCTTATGCAATACAAATAAAAGAAGAAAATAAAGATATTGTCATTATTTTCAAATTCTTGAAGTACCAGTGTGTCTACTCTCGCACACTGACTCTAACATGTTAAACATAGTAAAGATTCACAGTGAAGCTGATCAATAAGCAATTCAAGTCTATAAGAAAACTTTCAGCATATGTATACCTCAACCAAAATCTATAATTAAAATAGTGTCATATACGAAGGTAAGTACTTGTTTTAGGTAAGGACTGTAGCTTTAGTTCAGCGTCAGATGTTTACGTAGATGTGAAGGGAATGTCATCAACTAAGTAGATGCAAATCTTCCAAACAGTTGTAAATCTTGTAGAGAGGAAAGCCAAGCGGACAAGGTTCTTTTATATTTGCTTATAGTTCTCTGCGCAATATGGGACAATTCTTCTAGTCTGGATATTTGAGCAACCTTGTTCAACCACTGCGCAGTTGGGGGTGTATCAACTTTCCTCCAATACAATGGTATCAAGGCTTTTGCTGATGAAAACATATGTAGCCATAGCAGGGCCGCCATCAGGAATTTCAGGGCCCCCTACAGCTAAATTTTCGGGGCCCCCCTACCGTGGCACCGCCTGTTAACGGTACTCCGTCCAGCACTATATCATGGTACCCAGGGCCGCCATCAGGGGGGGGTATTAGGAGTACTGATGTGAGAGGCCCGGCCAAACCTAATTGAAAGGGGGGCCCGGCAAACTGCCGCGACTTGCCTTTGGTAGAAAAAAAACAGGCCCCTGCAATGGGGCCCGTTTTTTTCACCAAAAGAATGTCATGAGCTGCGGGCCCCCCTTTCAATTAGGTTTGGCCGGGCCTCTCACATCAGTACCCCTAATACCCCCCCTGATGGCGGCCCTGGGTAGCATGGGGGTCGTCATGGGGGCCGTCAAACACCGCCGCCCGTGCGACCGATCACGCGCACCCGCAAACTCCCGCGCATGCGCACCGGCGACCGCCTGGAACCGCGCACCGAATTTTGAGGCAGATTTTGACCTGCCCACACTATCTTGCCGCGTTTTTTGCTCGCGGCGATTGAGGACAGCAGACAGAAAACGCAGCGAAAAATGCATTTTCTGCCTCCCATTGATTTAGATGGGAGGTCAGAGGCAAAACCGCGGCAAGAAAGGACGTGCTGCTTTTTCTTTTTTCCGCGACTGGCTCCCATTGATTTCATATTAAATCAATGGGAGGCGGTTTTGGAAGTTGTTTGGTGCTGATTCTGACGCAGTGTCCGAGTCAATATCAAGGGCCAAAAACTCTGTGAACTGGGCCTTATTGTTAGGGCTTATTCAGACGAACGTGTAATACATCCGTGCAACGCGCGTGATTTTCACGCGCCTCGCACGGACCTATGTTACTCTATGGGGCCGTGCAGACTGTCAGTGATTTTCACACGCCTCGCACGGACCTATGTTACTCTATGGGGCCGTTCAGACTGTCAGTGATTTTCACGCAGCGTGAGTCCGCTGCGTAAAACTCACGACATGTCCGATATTTGTGCATTGTTCGCGCATCACGCACCCATTGAAGTCAATGGGTGCGTGAAAATCCCGCCCAGCACTTCCGCAGCCGTATAAACTATGAATGAAAACAGAAAAGCACCACATGCTACAAACAGAGTGTCATAATGATGGCGGCTGCGCGAAAATCACGCAGCCACGCATCATACGCTGCTGACACACGGAGCGGTTATGGACCTTTTGCAAGCGCAAAACGCCACGTTTTTGCGCGCGCAAAAAGCACACGCTCGTGTAAATCCGGCCTCAGGGTAGGAACACACTAGGCATGAACGCTGCGGATTTTATGCAGCACATTTTATTGTGGATAATCCGCAGCGTATTACAGTCGCAGCAGAGTGGATGAGATGTGAACAAATCTCATCCACACGCTGCAAAAATAATGGACCTGCAGTGTGGCTTTTGGCTTTTTAAGCCGCAGCGTGTCAATGTATTCTGTGGAATCGCCGCTCCTCTGTTGCGGAAATGCTGCGGTTCTGCCGCAAAAATCACACATGAGAAAAAAAAAAAAGGCACTTTTTAAAATTTATAAAAAAGTTTAGACTTACCCCGGCCGTAGTCCTGGTGACGCGGTCCTCTATTCTTAGCGCAGCCCGGCCTCCTGTCATGACGTTTCATCCCATGTGACTGCTGCAGGTCACATGGTCTACAGCGTCATCCCAGGAGGCGGGGCTACGTTCAGAAGAGAGAGACGCGTCACCAGGACTACGGCCGGGGTAAGTCTAAACTTTTTCTTCCCTGCAGGATTCCCGCAGCGGACATGCCTCACCAAACCTGCGCCACTATTTGGTGCGGTTTTGCTGGCAGAATTCCCTGCGGCTACCGGGGCGGATAAGCTGTGTAGTTTTACTCCGCATATCCGCCTAGTGTGTCCCTTATGATGTCGCTCCTGGAGCTGCTGCCGGTCTCTAAATAGGCAGTTGGTTCAGTAGAATTTGGAATTATTTTTTTTTGTGAACCAGCTTAAAAAAATACAAAACTTTTGTGTTAGGGCCTGTTCACATCACCGTTCGCTTCCGCTCCGTCTGAGGTTTCTGTCGGGTGAACCCCGCAACGGAAAGTGAAAGTGACAGCACAGCTTCCGTTTCAGTCACCATTGATCTCAATGGTGACGGAAACATCGCTAATGGTTTCCGTTCGTCACCATTCCGGCTGGTTTTCGGACGGAATCAATAACGTAGTCGACTGCGCTAATGGTGATGGAAACGGAAGCTGTGCTGTCACTTTCACTTTCCGTTGCGGGGTTCACCCGACAGAAACCTCAGACGGAACCCCGGAGCGGAAGCGAACGGTGATGTGAAGAGGCCCTAACACAAAAGTTTTGTATTTTTTTAAGCTGGTTCCCAAAAAAAAATAATTCCAAATTCTACTGAACCAACTGCCTATTTAGAGACTGGCAGCAGCTCCAGGAGCGACATCATAAGGGACACACTAGGCGGATATGCTGAGTAAAACTACACAGCTTATCCGCCCCGGTAGCCGCAGGGAATTCCGCCAGCAAAACCGCACCAAATAGTGGCGCAGGTTTGGTGAGGCGTGTCCGCTGCGGGAATCCTGCAGGGAAAAAAAAGTTTAGACTTACCCCGGCCGTAGTCCTGGTGACGCATCTCTCTCTTCTGAACGTAGCCCCGCCTCCTGGGATGACGCTGTAGACCATGTGACCGCTGCAGCAGTCACATGGGATGAAACGTCATGACAGGAGGCCGGGCTGCGCTAAGAATAGAGGATCGCGTCACCAGGACTACGGCCGGGGTAAGTCTAAACTTTTTATCAATTTAAAAAAGTACCTTTTTTTTTTCTCATTTGTGATTTTTGCGGCAGAACCGCAGCATTTCCGCAACAGAGGAGCAGCGATTCCACAGAATACATTGACACGCTGCGGCTTAAAAAGCCAAAAGCCACACTGCAGGTCCATTATTTTTGCAGCGTGTGGATGAGATTTGTTCATATCTCCTCCACTCTGCTGCGACTGTAATACGCTGCGGATTATCCACAATAAAATGTGCTGCATAAAATCTGCAGCGTTCATGCCTAGTGTGTTCCTACCCTAAGGCCGGATTTACACGAGCGTGTGCTTTTTGCGCGCGCAAAAACGTGGCGTTTTGCGCTTGCAAAAGGTCCATAACAGCTCCGTGTATCAGCAGCGTGTGATGCGCGGCTGCGTGATTTTCGCGCAGCCGCCATCATTATGACACTCTGTTTGTAGCACGTGGTGCTTTTCTGTTTTCATTCATAGTTTATACGGCTGCGGAAGTGCTGGGCGTGATTTTCACGCACCCATTGACTTCAATGGGTGCGTGATGCGCGAACAATGCACAAATATAGGACATGTCGTGAGTTTTACGCAGCGGACACACGGACTCACGCTGCATGAAAATCACTGACAGTCTGCACGGCCCCATAGAGTAACAGGTCCGTGCGAGGCGCGTGAAAATCACACACGTTGCACGGACGTATTACACGTTCGTCTGAATAAGCCCTAACAATAAGGCCCAGTTCACAGAGTTTTTGGGCCTTGATATTGACTCGGACACGGCGTCAGAATCAGCACCAAAAAACTTCCAAAACCGCCTCCCATTGATTTAATCTGAAATCAATGGGAGCCAGTCGCGGAAAAAAGAAAAAGCAGCACGTCCTTTCTTGCCGCGGTTCCGCCTCTGACCTCCCATCGAAATCAATGGGAGGCAGAAAATGCATTTTTCGCTGCGTTTTTTGTCTGCTGTCCTCAATCGACGCGAGCAAAAAACGCAGCAAAAAAACGCAGCAAGATAGTGTGGGCAGGTCAAAATCTGCCTCAAAATTCTTTAAGGAATTTTGAGGCAGATTTTTTTTTGCCTGCAAAATACTGTGTGAACAGGGCCATACATAAATAGCACTTTGAGATAATTTACTCACCGTGTCAGAAGAGCTGCTCCCACTCCAGTCCTCTTCCGGCGATGTCTTCCAGGCGAGGTCTTCGGTCCAGACGTCCAGTCCTTCACCTCCAGCCAGGCTCCAGGTAAGTTTTGTCCATGTGTGTCCGCGGCTGCGCGCGCTTCGTTCGCGGGTGCGCGCGCGGCCGATCGCGGGTGCGCGCGCGGGCGGTCTCCAGTGCGGGCGTTCGTGGGTGCGCGCTCGCGAGTGCGCACGCGCGGGAGTTTCCTTGTGCGCGCGATCGGGTGCGCGCGCGCCGGCGGACTGTTTGACGGCCCCCCATGACGAGGGGAGGGGGCCCGCAGCAGCAGCAGCAGCAGCAGCAGCTCACGACATTCTTTTGGTGAAAAAAACGGGCCCCATTACAGGGGCCCGTTTTTTCCTACCAAAAGAATGTTGCGGCAGTTGCCGGGCCCCCCTTTCAGTTAGGTTTGGCCGGGCCCCTCACACCACTACCCCTAATACCCCCCTGATGGCGGCCCTGAGCCATAGGACTCTATTAAAGGACTCTGGGAGAGATGGATGCATGTTTAACCCCTTCCCGCCGCAGCCCTTTTTAAGATTTTAATTTTCGTTTCTTCCTCCCCACCTTCCAAAAGCCATAACTTTTTTATTTTTCCGTCGATATAGTACTATGAGGGCTTGATTTTTGCGGGATGAGTTGTCGTTTTTCGTAGCACCATTTATTGTGCCATATAATGTACTAGGAAATATGGGAAAAAATAATTTGTGGGGTAGAAAATGAAAAAAACAGCAATTCCTCCATTGTTTTTTGTGGGTTGTTTTTACTGAATTCACTGTGCAATTAAAACAACATGTTAACTTTATTCTGTGGGTCAATATGATTACGGCGATACCAAATAGATATAGTTTTTTCTATATTTTACTACTTTTACAAGTAAAAACCTAAGTGTAAAAAAGAATATTTATTTTGTGTGGCCAAATTCCGAGACCCATAACTTTTTTATTTTTCCATCAATTAAGTGGTATGAGGGCTTATGTTTTGCGGGATAAGCTGTAGTTTGTAATGATACCATTTTGGGGTACATGCAAATTTTTATTTCATTTTTTGTGGGAGATGAGGTGACAAAAAATATAGATTCTGGAATTTACAATTTTTATTTTTTTTACGACGTTCACCCTGCGGGTTAAATAATGATATATTGTAATAGTTCAGACTTTTACGGACGCGGCAATACTGATTATGTGTATTTTAATTTTTTTTACTATGCTCTAGGGGGAAATGGGAAAAGAGAGGTTTTTTGAACTTTTAATTGTCATTTTTTTTTAACATACGTTCATCGTTAGATCGCTTGCACGATATACTGCAATACTAATATATTGCAGTATATCGTGATTCTGACAGGCTTCTATTAAGCCCTGGCGGAGGCAGCGCTTAATAGGAGCACAAAGATGGCAGACCTGGGGGCCTTCATTAGGCCCCCCGTGATTGCGTTGTGGGGGGCGCAATGAGATGTTAGAGGGTGTCACCCCCCTCTTTCTAATGATTTAAGTGCTGCGGTCGCTATTGACCGCGGCATTTAACGAGTTAAACGAACTTCGTTACCCTGAAGTGTCGGCTGTAACATATAGCCGACGCCGGCATCGTATGGAACAGTGCCTGTGTTAAGCAGAGTCCTAGAACTTCCTCTCCACTTGTAAATACAATTTAGAAGTAGAATGATTATGCCTGTCTACAATTCTGCCTAGTTGAATAGACTGGTAATATGTCCGCATGTCGGTGAAATGTATCCCTCCCAAATGTCGTGGTCCAGTCAAAGTAGGTAAAGATAGATGATGCCCTTTACCGTTCCATATGTAAGTCAGTAACAGACTATGCAATTTGCAGAAAAAACTGTTGGGTAGATGTATGGGCATAGTCTTCATTAAGTAAGTTAGTTTATATATAATAAGCATCTTAAAAAGACTACACCTTCCAATCCAGGAAACATAGGGGAGATTCCACGACTTAATGGTTGTTAATATCTGATCTAACATAGGAATATAATTGAGTGAAAACCACACATTAGGGTTAGCAGAGATGTGTAGACCTAAATATTTAATAGAGGCTGTAGTCCAAGAAAACGGAGACAACGTTTGATCTTCTAGTATCATCTGGTGAGGACACGTGATGTTGAGGGCTTTAGATGTGACTGGGTTAATCCTAAAGTTTGACATCGTGAAAAAGGTCGAATATTTCTGATAGTATAGGGAAGGATTTATCAGGATTTGAAGTTATTATAAGGAGATCATCCACAAATGCCACTGCACAATGAGTGTGATCTCATATCTGTATTCCTTGTATGGATGTGTTCCTTGTGCCAGATATGTTGAATTAAGGTTTCAATAGTAAGAACGATGGGATCAAATTTGTATCAACAGTTTCCCTATTTTGTGGACAAAGACATACATCCGGGGGGGGGGGGGGTTGCGGTGTTTTGCGGTGATTTGCGGTGTATTGTTACTTTAATAATAATAGAAAAACAATTACAATATGGAAAATACACCGTATATTAGGGATCGTCCACACGCTGCGGAATTGCCGTGTTTTTTTCGGACGGAATTTCGGACGGAAAAAATTAGTCAGAATATAGTTGCAGCATAGTGGATGAGATTTAACAAATCTCACCCACATGCTGCGTACAAATTCCTAACAGAAATTGACCTGCGGTATTTTTCAGACCGCAGCATGCCAATTCCTGCGGAAAGTGGCCAGAATTACTGCATTTTTCAGAGCAGATGTCTCCATCTCCTAACATTGTGAAAAACGCAGCAAAATACGCATCATTTTCTGCTGTAAAAACCGCAGAAAATGGTGTGTTTTTGCCGTAGCGGAATTTTTCAACGGAATTGCTGCAGAAATTTTCTGCAGCAATTCCATTGTGTGTGGACAAGCCCTTAAAGTGGACTCTAAATATAGAAATTCCCTGTCCAGAATGTTTACCTGGATTTCCACACTATGTATATAATTACATAAGCCTATATACCTACCTACCCACACTCATATTAAACTCACCCATTTCGTATAGACCTATATGCTCACATTCAATATCTCAAGAGTGCTCAGCCCGTTTAGTTAGGTTGTGCACTGTAAGAAGGGTGGAGGACAGTGCGGAGTGCGCAGTAAGCTACGATACATCTCCCGAGTAATGCACAAATACGGAGCCAGAACCAAGCTCAGTACATATATTCAGCACCAGAACAAGCTCAGTACATATATACAGCACTAGAACAAGACTCAGTACATATATACAGCACTAGAAACAAACTCAGTACATAAATACAACACCAGAACCAAGCTCAGAACATATATAGCGCACCAGAAACTAAGCTCAGTACATATATACAATACCAGAAAAAAGCTCAGTACATAAATACATCACCAGAACCACGCTCAGTACATAAATATAGCACCAGAACAAAGCTCAGTACATATATACCTCACCAGAACAAAGCCCAGTATATAAATACAGCACCAGAACCAAGTTCAGTACATAAATAAAGCACCAGAACCAAGCTCAGTATATATATATATATATATATACAGCACCAGAAGAAAGCTCAGTATATATATATAGCACCAGAACCAAGCTCAGTACATAAATACATCACCAGAACAAAGCTCAGTACATAAATACAGCACCAGTACCAAGCTCAGTACATATACACAGCGCAAGAACAAAGCTCAGTACATAAATACAACACCAGAACAAAGCTCAGTACATATATACAACACCAGAACAAAGCTCAGTATATATACAGCACTAGAACCAAACTCAGTACATATATACAGCACTAGAACCAAACTCAGTACATAAATACAACACCAGAACCAAGCTCAGTACATATATACAACTCCAAAACCAAGATCAGTACATATATAAGGCACCGGAGAAGCTCAGTACATATATCCAACTCCAGTACCAAGCTCAGTACATATGTACAGCACCAGAACAAAGCTCAGCATATAAATACAGCACCAGAACTAGGCTCAGTACATATATACAACTCCAGAACCAAGCTCAGCATATAAATATAGCACCAGAACTAAGCTCAGTACATATAAACAGTACAAGAACAAATCTCAGTACATAATTACAGCACCAAAACCAATCCCAGTACATGTATATATGTTTTGAGCTTGGTTGTTATGCTGTATATATGTAATGAGCTTTGTTCTGGTACTGTATATTTGTACTGAACTTGGTTCTGATGTTATATATATATGTACTGACCTTGGTTCTGATGCTGTATATATGTACTGAGCTTGGTTCTGGTCTTGTATTTATGTACTGAGCTTTGTTCTGGTGCTGTATATAGGTACTGAGATTGGTTCTGGTACTGTATTTATGTGCTGAGCTTTGTTGAAGTGCTGTATATATGTACTGAGCTTTGTTGTGGTGCTGTATATATGTACTGAGCTTGGTTCTGATGCTGGATATATGGACTAAGCTTTTTTGTGGTGCTGTATGTATGTACTGAGCTTTGTTCTGGTGCTGTATTTATATGCTAAGCTTGGTTCTGAAGTTGTATATATGTTCTGAGCTTCTCTTTGGTGCTGTATATATGAATTGAGCTTGGTTGTTATGATGTATATAACTCCAGAACAAAGCTCAGTACATAAATATAGCACAAGCATAAATACAGCTCAGTACAGAGAACATTGGCAAATTCAGTTTAAGCCCTGTCTTATAAGTTTATAAGGCATAAAACTACAGCTCCCAGTATAGCCAGAACGATGTTAAGGATATGCTAGGAGTTGCTGCTTCACAAAAAAGAATGATACGCTTATCATCTCGCTGCAGCTCATACAGTGACTACAGTACTGATCAGTCACAGGGAGAATAAATATTTACATTTAGTGACTCACTGGTCACATCTTCTCAGATTGGAGTCATTCTTTTTCTCTTTTCTTTTCCATCTGGTCCAGACCTCTATGATGACGCCTCCTTGCCACTACCGATTTCTGCAGAGTTTGCCACTCAGATGTCTTCGGAAGCTCACTTTTCCAACATAAAATTCTCATTATGCCACACTCTATGCCACTAAATATAATAGTATCATACACTATGCCCCTGAATATAATAGTATCATACACTGTTTCCCCCTGAATATAATAGTATCATACACTGTGCTCCTGAATATAATAGCATCTTACATTGTGCCCCTGAATATAATAGTATTATACACTGTGCCCCTGAAAATAATAGTGCTACACACTGTGCCCCTGAATATAATAGTACCAAACACTGTGCCCCTTAATATAATAGTACCATACACTGTGCCCCTGAATATAATAGTACTATACACTGTGCCCCTGAATAAAACTGTTTCAAGATAGAGCCCCTCATAGAGCCCCCTGTAGACAGTGCCCTTCATCCAGCCTTGTAGATAGTTGATAGTAGCTGTATCTACTATGTAGATAGTTGCATTCCTTGTAGATAGTGCCCCCTGTAGCATTCCCAGACTATAGAGCCCCCTTTAGCATTCCCTGTAGATAGGGCCCCCTGTAGCATTCCCTGTAGATAGGAC
The DNA here is from genome assembly GCF_050947455.1 of Rhinoderma darwinii. Taxonomy (NCBI): domain Eukaryota; kingdom Metazoa; phylum Chordata; class Amphibia; order Anura; family Rhinodermatidae; genus Rhinoderma; species Rhinoderma darwinii. The sequence continues at coordinate 30,388,070 of NC_134692.1, forward strand.
CCCCTGTAGCATTCCCTGTAGATAGGGCCCCCTGTGGCAGTCCCTGTAGATAATGTCCCTTGTAGCGTTCCCTGTAGATAGTGCCCACTGTAGCATTCCCTGTATAGTGCCCCCTGTAGCGTTCCCTGTTTAGTGCCCCCTGTAGCATTCCATGTATAGTGTTCCCTGTATAGTGCCCCCTGTAGCATTCCCTGTATAGTGCCCCATGTAGCCCCCTGTAGATAGGGCCCCCTGCGGTGTAACTTGTAGATGGGCCCCCCTGTGGCGTTCCTTGTAGATAGGGGCCCTGAGGCGTTCCATATATAGATAGTGGCCAGAGGCATTCCCTGTATATAGTGGCTCCTGAGGCCTTCCTTGTAGATAGTGCCCCCTGTGGCGTTTCCTGTATAGTGCCCCCTGTAGCATTCCCTATAAATAGTGCCCCCTGTGTCATTCCCTGTAGATAGTGCCCCCTGTAGCATTCCCTGTAGATAGGGCCCCCTGTGGCAGTCCCTGTAAATAATGTCCCTTGTAGCATTCCCTGTAGATAGTGCCCACTGTAGCATTCCCTGTATAGTGCCCCCTGTAGCGTTCCCTGTTTAGTGCCCCCTGTAGCATTCCATATATAGTGTTCCCTGTATAGTGCCCCCTGTAGCATTCCCTGTATAGTGCCCCATGTAGCCCCCTATAGATAGGGCCCCCTGTGGTGTAACTTGTAGATGGGGCCCCCTGTGGTGTTCCATGTAGATAGTGGCCAGAGGCATTCCCTGTATATAGTGGCTCCTGAGGCATTTCTTGTAGATAGTGCCCCCTGTGGCGTTTCCTGTATAGTGCCCCCTGTAGCATTCCCTATAAATAGTGCTCCCTGTGTCGTTCCCTGTAGATAGTGCCCCCTGTGGCGTTCCCTGTCGTTAGACCCCCTATATAGTCCCCTGTAGTTAGTGCCCCCTATAGAGTTCCCTGTAGTTAGTGCCCCTATAGAGTCCCCTGTAGTTAGTGCCCCCTATATAGTCCCCTGTAGTTAGTTCCCCCTATATAGTCCCCTGTAGTTAGTATTAGTGCCCCTATATAGTACTCCCGTGTAGTTAGTGCCCCTATATAGTCCTCCCCTGTAGTTAGTGTCCCCTGTATAGTCCCCTGTAGTTAGTGTCCCCTATAGATAAGGCCCCCAACACTGCACACAGTAAATGGGAAAAAAACATTATATGCTTACCTGTCCCGTTCCCGCGCCATCCTGCAGCAATGCCAGTCCTCCAGCGGAATGTCGCAGCGGCGTGATGATGAGTGGCGCAATGACATCATCGCGCCGTATACATCATCATTAAAGTGCCAAATGGCGAGGCATACTGTGCCTCGCCAGGGCAGCGCTAGGCATCTCAATTGTATCTGCATCCTAAGGACGTGGATACAATTGCGTGCAGGGGACCGGTTCTGTTTTCCGCTTCACCCTGCTTTTGCAAAGCGGCTGTAACTTTAACAACCGGTTCGGGAGAATCGGGGCAAACTGGCCGGATCCCACCCCTGCTCAAAACCACTTCAGAACTGAACTGGTCCATAAAAAATAGGTTTTATATATGTTCTTGAAAATGTTAGAAATTGCTGCTAAAGTTCTTAGCCTTGTAACGTCCTAGAAAAATAAAAGGATGTTCAAAAAAATTATGCAAACATAAAGTAGACATATGGAAAACGTTAACTAGTAACTATTTTGTGTGGTTTTACAATCTGTTTTACAAGCAGATACATTTAAATTTAGAAAATGCTAATTTTTGCAAATTTTATCAAAATTTTGGTGTTTTCACAAATAAATACTAAATTTATCGACCACATTTTTCCACTAACATAAAGAAGAATACGTCACAAGAAAACAATCTCAGAACCGCTTGAATATCCTGCTCCTCTCTCTCTCTCTGTCTCTGTCTCTCTCTCTCTCCCTCTCTCTCTCTCTCTCTCTCGTATATCTATCTATATCTCTACAGTAGATGCACTTGACTGTGTAATTCTAAATGAGTTTAAGCTTTTGAAAGAAAACACTTCCAATTTCTTACGTCTACATTTTGTTTATATAAGGTAACATTTAGCTTTTCAGTGTGATTAGTTCCCGCAATGCTTCAGGCCAGGGTGGTGGGTGGTAGTTGTATAAAAAAAAAAAGTAGCAAATGCAGAAAAGTTATTTATCCTTCTCCCACTCAGAAGAGAAGAATAGAACTAAATGATAGCAGGATAAATACTTACCTAGGTAGGAACAGTTAGTAGTGTCATAGCCCTGACTGATCTCAACCCACCTGTAGTGCTGTATCTATATAGAAGGCTGACTGCATTCGTCTATACATACCTTATACATTCCATACTAAATGTCTGACTAATCTACAACCAGGAATATTCTATACATGTTTACAATCATTTAGTGCCCCCACTTACAATTCTGCAACTAAACCTTGACCTCAGGGAACGAAGCTGCAAAGATCAAGGAATCTTCACTTACATACACTTATACATAGATATTGCTGTACATACATAGGGATGTCTGCCCATATCCTGATCATATAGATATATCCTCCCCTAGAAACACTGCCACCCCCACAGTTCAAAGCTCAAGGACCAAATTGGCATGGGCTATATATGAAAAAGGGTATGTTCTGTTAGTTTAGCAATATTTAGACTATTACACTGTCCTGTATTATCATTAGTAACAAATATTGTGCATTATTATTATTATTATTATTAATAATATTATTAGTATAATAGAACCGCTGCAGTAATGTCAATATTGTTTCTAACTTTGTATCATTAATATACTCTTGGAAACATTTGCTACTGTCTATCCTATTAAAATACATCAGCTTCAGTCTTGTCTACCAGACATGGGTAAAGTCCTGTAGACTTCACCTCCTATCTCTAAACTGTAGGGATGTTGCTGCATCTCCTCATGGAACCTTGTCATTAGCTCTGGGACTTGGAGAAGCCCTAAGATCCTGCAGCTCTGGGCACATTGTGCTGCCTTCACTTATATGTGCAGAAGAGGAATACATGAGACATCACCCAATAAAGGCTGGGATCCCAGTACAGCAGACAGTGCTGTGTACCCTGTCCAATCATGGGCATGCTTACAATAGTGGAGACTGGGGCTTGCAGCTGCAGATGCTCCTGTGTGTATTATGTGTGTGCAGAGTCCTCCCCTTCCTAATGATGAGAAGGAAGAGAGCAAAGAAGGAATAGAGGCAGAGCTAATACAGATTAGCACCCAGTACTTCCCACAGACACCTCCAAATCTACCAAGCAGCATCATTGTTCTCCAGCATCAGCACCACCTCCAGCAGCTGCTGCATCAGGTAGACTCACTGGAAAGCATCACTATAGCAAGGGCAAGGAGTCAAGATGGCAGGTATCCTAGTTTGGTTTTGGAATGAGAGATTTTGGTTGCCTCACAATGTAACCTGGGCAGATCTGAAGAACACAGAGGAGGCTACTTTCCCCCAGGCTGAAGATCTGTACCTTGCTATCCCTCTGGCATTCTGCATCTTCATGTTACGCCTGTTCTTTGAAAGGTAAAGCATTGGGATACTCTCTAGACTCTGCCTGATACCTGGGAGGATGGGGACTTTTATCATATATGTTATATAGGCTCCAGACTGGTCCCCATACACTACTTCCATGTGTAGACAATGTGTTGTTGAACCCACTTTATGCTCAACTTATGTTGCACAGAAGTCAGCTACTGCAGAACATCACAGGGAGTTGGAGGTGGTTTGCTCAAGAGCTTCTGGAGAAGCTGTTTTGGTGCATGTACAGGGTTAATATATACTGCCCTGGGTTTTAGATTATAATACATTTACATTTACTGTGTGTTAAAGGAGCACTCAACCTAAAGTGCACAGGTTATAAAACAGCTGCTTATTATTCACAGGGCGATACATGTTACTGTGGGTTCTTAGAAATATGTGATAAAGTAGTCATCATGGGGGTGCGGATATATTTATGATCTTCAAGTCACTCATTCTATTGAAGAATACTACGGTTAGCCTAAAATGGCTGATAAGAGGGAACAGTAGAACACATTATACTTTAGAGCAAGTGGAGATGAGATTGCCTTTATTATATGTAGGTAAAATGTATCAAACTTATATACAAATGCTGATCAGGAATTGATAGCCCAAGGAGCTTGCAATCGAATGTAGGACTATTTGTGACACAGCGCTAGTATTGGCTGAAATACTGAATTTAAGGGATGTTAGTTGGTCTTCTGTCCTTAGGTTGATTCTCAATGTATCAAGGATCGCACCGTGGGGTAGGATAATCTTTCTCTGCTTTCAACAGATTGTGCTATTACTGTCAGTAGGAGGAGAGATTTTCTTGGGAGTCCTCAGCAATACTCAGTGTAACAGAGGTCAACTCCATGTCCCCTTTGATGCTGATGATCTATAAAGAAAAGAGAGGATGTTACTGAGGATTCATCTTCATTTACTGTTGGTTGGCAGTTCCAGGGTTAAAACAAATAATGTCTCTTTCAAATGCTCCATTATTCCAATGGCAGCTAATTGTTTTCTCACGTATCTGCCAATTAGCAGAATAATCTAATGTGGAATGAAGGGAGAGGGTTGTCACTGGAGTTCCTACCAATGTCTTAGCCTTTGCAGCAAATTTTAACAGAGTTGTGGGAACGTGGTCATCTCATATACAGCAGGAGGCCACTATTAGGACCTGGGTTATCTTTATCCTGTGGCTACTAAAGTAACAAGCTAAACCAGAGGCGGACTAATCATTTGAGCAGTGCCAGAGAGCCCATGGCCAGTAGGAAGCCTACAGCCCCCTTGTTATTAAGACCAAGTAATAAGTACTCCTGAAATGCATTATATAAAATAGGTATTCCCAGAATCAACATTTATCACCTATCCACAGGATAGGTGATACATCTCTGATCGATCGGGGCCCCACTGATCACTAGGACGGGCTCCTAAATCCCCCATTCCTCTTCATTGTACAACAGCAGGGAGGAGAACCTTTCAATTCTATGGGACTGACGGAAACATGCACAGCACTCGGCTGTTTCCGTCAGTCCTATAGACATTGAATGGAGTGGCAGGGCACATACTCAATTTTAGCTTTAGTGGTTGGTGGGGCATGGCCTTGGGTCTAGGTCTCTTTTAGGTTGCCCCTGATCTGAACTGACTGTTTTATATTGGTTTGAGGTAGTTACGTTTTTTAATGTCTATTGTAAAGTATTATGGTACTTGGCTGGAACTTCTGATATTAATGAACTCTTAGTGACTATACTTAGTGGCAATAATGTAAGGCATTTGCAAGATGGACTGATCAGTTAAGTGGAAGGTTGTTTATGGCCTTGAGAGCTTTAAGTAGGGGTCCACCTCTGGGCCCATCACCTGAAACCCCTCAATTGCTATGAACCTTTGGCACTGCATAATTGCCTGACTCCTCAGTCCGCACCTGAGGATAGGATGGTGTTTTAGTATCTCCCTCTTCTCATTGCATTTCAAAATGTGTAATATTTCCTTAAAATGTATTATTTAATTATTTTGCTCCAAAAAATTCTATAGGTAATATGAGATAATATGATGTTCATACATTTATTCTTTAGGCCTTCTGGTACGAGTATGCCTTTGGTTCTGTCATTTCTCACATAGGTGTAGGTTTACTTCTGTGCGGAATGTCTCTAGTGTGTTTTAATCTGTGTTTAGACAGTATAGTTATAAGCTAGTGTATGAAATAGGGTCATTCCGGAGTCTGGGAAACCTGATTGACTACCAGCGGCGTATATAGAAGAGAGGGTACCCCTCATGGCAAAGATCAATATAGGCTTCACATTATGGTGCTGGGTTTTGTTATGCAGGACAGAAGGGCCTGGTGATTGTTTTCCCCTCCAAACTCTTCCAATAACTCTTGGGCCAATTTCTTACCCCCTTGGGGTTCCTGAGGAGAGGATCGTCCTACACAGGTTCTATACGCTGAGTAGCAATGGGGATGGGACAAATCTCTCCCCAAAAGCCCCATAGCAGCCGCATGGTCTACCATGGTCTGCAGTTTTTTTGTTTTTAATAAAGTTCCTATATAACATAGAGATGTTATATAGGAACTTTATTAAAAACAAAAAAACTGCAGAATCTCTAATGTTTGCCATTTTGATGGTCATACAGCTTTCCTTGAACAGAATCCATAAAACTTGATCAATGACTCAATTCACGTACTTATAGCTACTTGTGTTTTTTGCTTCAAATGGTGAATAAAGTTTGAAACGCTGTTTATATAGAGTTTATATAGCTGCTTTGAAAAACGTCAAACGTTTCCTCTGAATTAGCATTCATGCCTAAAATATATGGTCAGTTAGAGGGCTATGTATGCAGAGTGAGTGTATACACATCCTAAGTGTGACATCATCACTATGCATGACAGCCCGTGACATCACTGATTGTTAGGCGGGAGGTTCAAGTATAATTTTTTTATTTACAGAGGCCTGGTAGCTTTGAGCTTCTGGCACCTATATGTGTTCATATGATCTGCTAAACAATCCAAGAACTGTGTGACATTCAAGTTCTGCTAATTCCATTTTGTGCCCAGATGGTACAGTCTGCACCACTTTCCTTTCTTATGCAAAAAATACAGTATCTTTAATACTGCAATGAAAACCTATTACTTGCATAATAACCGTGATTGCTTCAGACACTTCCCTGCATTTGCATCCATGTCCTTGTGATCGTCATGCTGGGGCATTCACTTGCAATCACCTTTCTCTTTTATGGGAAATATTAATTGACGGCTTTTGGAATTGAGTGACTAAAACCAGTTTCAGAAGCACAAAGCTGCTCTCCAGGGTACAGCGGGCAACTGCAATCATTCATCTTGCTGCTGCTTTGCATGCCTCAGCTTTGAAATTCATGTAATGTTCAAGTACCTGCTCTATCAGTTGACTGATGGTTATGATAAAATTGGTGTACTTATCTGTATGGAAATACACAAACTGATGCAATGCCCCCAGGGGGCTGCTAGTTCATTTGGTAGTTCTTCTTTGCAGTTTTTTTCACATTCAGATAACATTTATGAACTTTCGATGCATGCACTAGTACATTAGCTCAGTGGTCATAAAAATATATATAAAATCTGGGGTACCACTTGCTTATTTTGGGATGCACTGAGGTTAATGCGCCAAATAGTGCCCTCCCTTATGGTGCATATTGTATGTTTTTCTCCGTCCTTCAGACTGAATATACAAAAGGATCTTTTTGCTCTACATCTACTTTTAGATTAGGTCTGTTGAAGGACCCGTTGACTGAAGGTAACTTGGTTAAGGAATGACAAGTAGTGATGTTGAATACATCAGAGAGCACAAAAGATCTTTGTTACAAAAATGTGCAGGAATGCAACTATTAATCTCTCTTCAGAATCTGAGCTTTTAGTGACAAGTCTTTGGTTTAACAGTAGAAAAACGAATGTAGAAATACCAAAAATCAGAAAAACAACCAAGGAGATATAAAGTGACATGTACAATTACTAAAGTCTGTTGAGTGGACACTGGCAGAGATGGATAGACTGGTAAAGCAACCAAGCATCAACAGCCGAGAAGGTCTGCAATAACCCAATGCAGGCAGCCTGGCATTGCAGTGGACCACCGACTGAAGCTGGCATCCAATCAGCTTTAAGTAAATGTCTAAATAGGTGACTCATTTCTTCTATTTTTATAGCTCTATTTTTGATACAGAGCTCATAAGTCCCTACATAGAGACAGATTTCAATGCTAAAATTTTGGCTGACTGCAGCCGCCACTAGGTGGAGCTTAGGAGCTAACAATATACACTTCATAGATAATAAATCTGTATACAGTAACCCTCCCTAGTGGTGGTGTAAGCATCCAGGATTGTATTATTTAACTGTACATCTGTTCAAGGGCTTGCAGCACTGGGGTCCTGGGTTCAAATCCAACCAAGGACAACATCTGCATGGAGTTTGTATGTTCTCCCTGTGTTTGCGTGGGTTTCCTCCAGGTACTCCGGTTTCCTCCCACACCCCAAAAACATACCCATAGGGAATTTAGATTGTGAGCCCCAATGGGGATAGTAAAAAAAGTGGACCTCTGTACAGCGCTGCGTAATATGTTGGCGCTATATAAGTAACTGAAATAAATAATAAAATAAATTGGAGATCTATATTAGAAAAACATAGCTCAGATCACTATAAAGATATATTGAGAAATAAATCAGCCCAGAATATTGAACATAGTTTCAAAAGGCGACACTTAAGTTTTAAGGTTTTACACTTTAAGATTTTACATTAAACGACAGATGTCCACCTGGTGCAGTGAAATCATTATTTCCAGCCTGGCAACACTTGGTGTCCCCCATCTGGCCATGGACTCTAGAATATCGTACAGCATGAGTTTGTAGTGTTGACCATTCATATCAATTAAAGGGATTGATTACTTTGTTATACTGGTGGATTTATACCTCTGTGGCAATGGGAAGTAGACAGATTTATGGAAAGACACAAAGAGCTATATTTACTGGTTCTATTAACCTTGACTTGACTTTTTGTCTCTCTCTAATATTGCACTTGTACTGACGTTACAATTATTACCTGTAATAAACTGTCAATTAATAAGAGTTTTTTTCATTATTAATATTATTATTATTATTATTATTATGTTACAAGTTACTATAATCAGGTCTCAATTATATATATAATTAGACTAAACCTTCATTACTCATCTTATTCATTGGCATAGGCATATGGGGTGCAGAGGTGACAGTCTGACCTGGGCCTTAGGGCTAAAGAGGCCAATGACCACTCTGCTACATAAGGGAATAGCAGAGTGTATTCTCCGTGCTAGGACATCACAATGTCTATTATTCCTGTTCTGTGACATTATCCTTATTCTGTGTCATCACTGTGCATTATTTACATACTGTGAAATCATTGTGTTCAATAACCCTTTAACTATGACTTCATGGTGTTTATTATCCATGTAGTGTGACGTCACTGTGACTATTATTCCTGTGTGTGTTAATTTACTTTGGTCATTACCCATGTATTGTGACATCATTCTCTTTATTATCCCTGTGCAGTGACATCACTGTGGGAACTGGTGCCTGAGTTGGCCCAATAGTTCCCCTGCCACATAAGGGGGTATCAGTGCTGGGATGCCCTGTTACACATTTTTTTTTATCGGGGCCCATGAACTTTGAGTTATGCCTCTGATCTTCTCGGTTAATTGTTAGAGCTTTTAGACTGAAGAGAAGAATGTTTCAAACCAAAGTTGTTTTTTCTAGGGACACTATCATATTGACTACAACATTTCACTTACTATTGAACTCCATTCACTCCATTATTCGATACAACCCATAAAGACCATCAGTTATGACCTGTCTTAAAGATTGTAGAATAAAAATGTATATACATCCCTTATGTTGTGTTTTATTTAGGTCACATGGTGAATCATTTCCAGCTGACATTTTTAATCCTCCCTCCCTGGGTGGAGTTTAGCTGTCACATGACTGCACCTGTCACTATTTCCTTGAAGGCCCTCAGGTATATAGCCGCTGGGCCTGGGACTGTTGCTGTCTAAGGGGTTAATAATTGTGGTAAGTAGTTTAGGAGGGTGTTGGCTAGTTCTTCCCTCATCTCACCCCCCCTCCTCCTTTTTTTAGAATGAGGAATGAGTCAGCTTTACTTAGGTGGCGTATTGGAAGCGAGGGGGCGTGGTTTATGGTAATGAGAGGGCAGTATATAGGCTGGTACTTCCTCCTCATCCGCATCTTTTGGCTGAACTTTCTCACTCCTTCCCTTCCTGGAAGCACCTTGGTTTGTGGTGTTGGTGTTTTTGGTGTCTATCTGTGTAAATGTTTGGTTATATTCTATTTGCTGTCACTTAAAAAATAAATAAAAAAATACTACAAAATTTAAAAAAAAAGTGAAAATGGTTAATGGCTTTTTGTAAATAAAGTTATATATATTTATAAAAAATCTATATACTAAATTACAAAAAAAAAAAAGGAGAGATTTTCTACTTTCGGGACTTTTATTTCGGGCACGGTGGTGTCTTGGTGATGTGTCTTTTGTTTTGTATGATGTTTTGGTTTTCTGTCACAGCTGGCGGTATTAGAAGGGTATTTGCCTACATGCCCTTGGGAATAGGCAGGCATTCAGGTTTTCATTGACCTTTGGTTAAGGTCATTAGGGTTATGATATTTTTGATAAGGTTAAAAAAGTTATTCTATTAATTATTCAAATAAATAAAGCTGTGGCCGACCCCCGAGTCAACCCCACATTCAAAGAATCAAGTGTTGGTGATTAATTTATTATGGGTTATTTAGTTCTCTAGACTACCAGTTGGTTATAGGTTTTCCATATGCTTACAGTCTGGTGTAGGCAAAATGCGTGATATCTTAGCCACCAGCTGTTACAATGTACAGTAGAAATCATACTGTAACTGAGAATAGAGGAAACACTGGGATCTTACAGTGCACATGTTGAAAACACATAGAAACATAATATAACATTCAATTTGTGGTTTTGACAGGAATTGTCCATTAAGTTTACTATATTTTTCAGTGTCGTGAGTTTTTAATTCCTAGCGACTGTCCCAAATTGAACTGCCCTATCCTAGATGACAGCACAGACCTTACTTTACAACATTTCGCTCAAATAGAGGGTAACGGTCAGGATCTAGGTGTCTAGGAGAAAATGGGAAAATCAACTTACCTTCCCTCTGGTTTCCCAAAACCTGCATTGAGCATCAATAATCCATTAGACAACACCAACATATGGTAAAGAATCAAGATTTTTTAATCATTCTACATGGATTAAAAACCCTTTCAATAACCGTCCCAGTGGTTGTGTTCCTGTGGTTTCTAGTTTTCATATTGTGCTTGTTATTGTGTTATTTACAACAGATATGTCAATGGTAAGGATGTCTGAGATTGATAAAAGGGTCTTCTTTTTTTTTCCTGCAAGGAACAGCGCCACTTCTGTCCATGGGCTGTTTCTGGTATTGCAGCACAGCCCGAATTCAAGTAAATGGTCACTTACTTTGAAGTATTTCTAACTGAAAAAAAATACAAGCTTACTGTACATGGCTATTGATATTTTTATTGGTTTACGCCCTAAAGGGGTTGTCCACAATAAGAAAAACATGCCCGCTTTCTTCCAAAAACAGCACCACACCTGTCCATCATTGGTGTCTGGTATTGCAGCTCAGTTGCATTCAAGTAAATGTTGCAATACCAGACAAAACCTTTGGACAGAAGCGTTGCTGTTTCTGGAAGAAATCCTGGAAAACCCCTTTAAATTTAGGGTGCCATCTAATATCTACTGGATCCGACAGCATGGATATCCCCTGTGTGATCATTTTGATTGGCCGAAAAATATCTTATGTCTGCACTTTTTTGAAAAATTTCTGTCCTACTGTGATTTTCTTAATAAAATAACAATGCTGGAGCAACTTTTTTTTATTCCTCCTGGAAATATATGAATAAATGTGAAACAGGTTGTTACTATTTCCCTTATCAAAGGGGTGTTGTGGCCCTACATAGTTTGACACCGTCAGCACTGATTAGACAGTGTCAGACTGTATAGTGACACACCATCAACTACTAACACCCAATTGTCAATTTATGCATACATTTCTAGGAGGAATAACAGAGGAACAACACTCTGGAGCATTTTAAGGAAAGATGCTCCAGAATGGTTATATTATGTGAAATGCAAGTATTTACTAAAGAAGAGGTGACAGATCCACTTTAACACTGTCTGGGACTTTCTGCTCAGATATTTCCATAACTTTAAGAACTTTATAGCTTTCAGAGAAAATGCACCTACCAAATAGGGTGAAGAGCCCAACATAAAATGTAATTATTAAATGTATATCTTTTGAAAGATGATAATTGTTTTGATATTAGATTTTAAATGTTCCCTAGTAATGTATAATGATATAGGAAGCTGTACGAATAATATTGTTCCGGATCACAAGAGGTGCTGCAGCTGCTAATGGTATAATATTCCATAACTTAATGTTAATGGACTAGTGAGCATATCTATGGGTGAAATGCAAAAACTAATGAGAGCTTGAGGCCTGACTAGTTAGATTTGCCTCTAGACACAAAGCGCTGAACTTCTAATAAGCATTATAGAAAAAAAGTGAAATTGACGGAGGGGTTTTGCTAATGACAGGCAGCCTGTGGCTATTGTTAGATTTTACATCAGGTTTGGCCATTGATTAATATGCATTGACAGAAATTGGCTTTCTAAGGTTGTACGCACATTTAATGAGCACTATTAATATTCATAAGGGACTGCAATGGATATATTATTATTCTGATTAGATCAGATTGATGCACTGGAGCTGATGCTTGGATTATGAAACACATATATGTGGCTGAGACATGATATAAAAATACTGAAATCATTTAAATGACAGCAGGCGACACAAGAAGGGAACATCATAATGTACTCACTATGCAAGCAGCTTTGATGGGTGATCTACACTTGCCTCTTATGGAATTGTAGTAACAGCAATTCACTAATAAAACTAATATTATTGAAATCAAACTTATATGTTTCTAACAGGATGCAGAGAAGCCACACTGTTACGGATGTAGCCATCTTTGTCTTGACTCTGATAAATTGCTGCAGCGTGATATAACATAACAAAAGCCATTGAAAAGTCATTGAAAAAATCAAGATAAAGGATCTGGCTACTGTGTATTTAATACATTAAAAGTCAAGATAAAGACGGATACATCTGTATATGAGGGAGGTCGCACAGGTGCAAAATACAGATGAACATTCGCTCACACACATAATTCTGGAAGGGATGGTTGTTTAGTATTAGGGTGCACTTACACATACTGTATTTGCCTTGTATTTGTAAAAATGTACAAGTTTATCTTGACTCTGATAACTTGCTGCAGCGTGATATCACACAACAAAAGCCATTGAAAAGCCATTAAAAAAAGTAAAGTTAAAGTTTTTTGACACTGTATTTAATGCGTTAAAAGTCAAGATAAAGATGGCTACATCTATTGGCCTATGGGAAAAATGTTCCCATTTAATTCAATGAGGTGCTTAAACCCGCAACAAAGTGGTATGTGTTGCAACATTTACGGTGGAATCACAGCGATTCAGCCGCAAAAATTGCAAATAATAAAAAACAACCAATCACAGGCTGCAGTGGTCACATGGCCTGCAACGTCATCCCAGGAGGCCGGACTACACGCAGAGAAGAGGGAGGGGGTAAGTATGAAAGTTTTTAAACAAAATTTCCGGCACTGCTTTACACAGCAGAAATTTCCTTGGAGAAACGTACCACAATGTAGTGCAATTTTTCAGACGGCATTCCCTGCGGTGTTCAGGGCGGATACGCTGCGCAGCTTATGCAGTATATCCGCACTGAACACGCTGTGTGTTTTCCTACCCCTAAGGTGTCAGTCACTCGGTTATGTGTAGTGCACCATGCTGGCTAGCAGACTATTGGTTACGCTCATACTATTGTCAGGGCAAACTTCCTTTTCCCTGTTATTTCACACCGAATAGCCACCTCTCTAAATTGGAAACTGAGGGCATACATGGAAGATATGTACCAAACAGACGAATGGTGGTAGACGTCTTCCCTCAGTGAAGTAGGAAGTAAGAACTGAACTTTTATTGAACAAAGAAAGAAACACAATCTCCTCCCTAGAGATGTGGGACATGCTTAAGCCCCATTGGCTCTATTCAGCTGTAAGTCCATCTGTACACTCCTCTTGCATTTCAGGGGCGGTGTCTTCCATAGGCGTGTCCCTCATGCAGACTCCATTGTGTTCCATAGATTCGATTTCTTTGTGTAATATACTGATATATATATATATATATATATATATATATATATGTAAGGATAATATTTTTGCAAACAATATACATGGTAATGATCCCTGACACTATAAGTTTAGGTGGGCTGCCCAGGCACTGGATTAGGCTCTGAGATTTGGTAACATGTTGGACATTCTACAGGAATCGGGTTAATTTCGGAGCTGTCTTGGCATTTATACCTCTCCTAGAAAATGTTTTACCTCAGATTCATTCCTCTTATCTTCAACTAGATAATTGCCCCAATGACTGACTTATATTCTCCTGTATACAGTACCTGAGGTTGGAATAAGACATATTGCCTAAGGCTTTCTTGTGCCGATTAAGAAAACATTAGGGCACGGCCAAACCTGGCGGGATTGCTGTGGAATTCCGCTGCAGACAGTCCGCAGTGGAATTCTCCAGCAGCCGTTTTTCACAGTTGTTTCAATACATTTTTAGGCAAGTTAGTTCAGACATTGCGGAAAACTCTGCTGCGGACTATAGGCTGTTGCGGAGAAGAAGCGAAATTTCACTTCGGATTTCAGCCTTTGCAATGCAAAAAATGAAATCTGTGGCAAGTCCGCTGTGTTTTCTGCAACGTCTGAATTACCTGTCAAATATGCAAATGTTCGCGCAGATTCGTTGCGTAATTGCCCCAAATCTGCACCAACATTTGCAGTGGAAAAACTCTGCCACGTCTGGCCGTGCCTTTATAGATCTAGTTTAAAGGGGTTGTCTCATGAAGGGCATACGGGGGGGGGGGGTTTCACCCCATAGGTGTGACCTGGTTGTCTTTGCAACACTGGTGCCATTGATTATAGTGCAACACGGGCAACATCTACATGGGTCCTTTTAGTTCTCTGCATGTTTATGTGGACTTCCTCTGACTTGTATAGTTTTTCCCCATACACAAAAAATCTTCTCAGATTAATTGGCTTCCTGTAAAACTTGCTCTTTGGAAGGGTGTGCGTCCGGACAGGGAAATGTGATTATCAGCCCCATGAGAACAGCGACTGATGTGAGTGCATTCTCTACACCGTGCAGCATAATATCAGTATACAAATGGCTGGTAATGAATAAATAATATATGCAGAAATGAAGTATAAACTTTTTGTAGCAAGTAGACTAGATTAAATGTTGTGTATTTATGTCCCACAGTACACATTCATTTCTAGCTCGGGTAAAATTCTATTATAAATTACTGAGGCTACACAGTTATTTGTAACATTTGTTTGCGCTTTTAAAATACATAAAATTATAAACATGTCTGAAGCAACTTTATATTTATACTTTATGGCTCATTAAATTGAAATATATTCTAACATTAATGCTTTATTATTAGTAGAACTCTGCAGTGCAGCAACTTAAGGTTTGTTATGTCTATTTATCTATCTATCTATCTATCTATCTATCTATCTATCTATCTATCTATCTATCTATCTATCTATCTATCTATCTATCTATCTATCTATCTATCTATCTATCTAATCTATCATCTCATATCTATCTATCTATCTATCTATCTATCTATCTATCTATCTATCTATCTATCTATCTATCTATCTATCTATCTAATCTAATCTATCTTACCATATTTTTCTATAGCGCACAAACACCTTCCCGGCCGTAGAAAGCATCCAGAAAAAATAGGACATGTCCTATTTTTTGATTTTACGGACTTTACTCCCATACTTTATAATGGGAGCACAGCCCGCAAATGCGGGTGGCTGTCCGCGGCCAGCTGTGCCTATAATCAAGGTCCGTGATTACAGGCACAGCCGTGTGCAGGTGGCCTAAGTCTGGTGTTAAGTGTCCGAGGAAGCTAATATGTTTTGATCTCCCATGAATAACTAGAAGCGGCGCAAGTAAAGCTTAACTTATGCTACAATTTATTGTAATCTTGCAATATCTGAGCGGCTTCTTGGAGTTCGCAACATTTTAGCTGTTATATAGGCTGTGAAATAATTTTAGCCAATGTGGTGCTGTTACACCTCATGGATATCAGCCCAAGTGGAGACTAATGTTGACGGGTCTGTATATAGTGCGCCAAAGACAGAAACCTTGTACACGTCTACCTATACATTTCATACATAATGCTAATGCAGAAATCCAAGATATGTGGTTCCTCACATTTGACTCACTAAACCACTATAACAATGGTGGCATGACGCGGCTGGCACGTATCTTCTATAATAAATGATTGGCAGTACGTAAGCATGTCTGAACACAGCAGAAGGAATTCAATATTATTAGCAGTGAACATGCTATAGGAAATGAATAAAGCGGGTGCACGTCATATACAAGCTTACAGTATTGATTGGTTATATTGATTGTCCTGGAAACAATTTCACAGAGACTATTAGATCAATTGCTTTGCTAAGGATTCATTTTTCTAAATAGATATATACAGTGATATGCAGTATATGAATATTAACTATACTCACAGCTGAGGTTATAAGTATGAATATAAAAAGCATTGGGTTTGGGTCAATGACTAAACCTCTAAGTAAACATATATATTGTAGGCAGAAGTGACGTACATAGAGAATGGGGGCCCCATAGCAAAGATAAAAAAGAGGACCCTTAGAGGTGCTGCTTGACACTACCACACTCCTAACCACTGGTGACATGAGGTCCTGGTACCCCATCACAATTTCATGACTCAAGTAAGTTGCTAACATTGCAGCACATATGGAGACCACATTCCTGCGCAGGTTGTCACCACCCATTAAAATATGGATAAGGTCTACCGGGAATGAGCCGCCTCCCTTTATGGGCCATAAAGCAGCTGCATTGGTGGCCTCTATGGTAAGTATGCCTCATTACAGACAACCCGAGTGCTCCCGAGACCCCCAGCATACAACTGATTTTGTAATCAGCTCTGGCTCATAGAGTGGGGTCCCGTTCATGGGTTTCCCCTCTATAATGTCCATAGGCCATAATAAGAAAAATATGGACAGGGGTTGTCCTGATGGGAGAATCCCTTTACTATTCTTTCTCTTGTAACCACACATAGGCATTACATTACTTTTAAGCTGCTAGTCCGCAGGTGTCACACTATTAACCACTTATTATAGCGGCAGCTGATATTTGTGACAGTGTAACAGAATGCCATGTCAGTACATACTAATAGAATTCATTTTCATAATAGAAGCCTGATTTTTAGGACCTACTCAGGCTGAGCTTCACAAGACAGATTTGTTGTTTTCATGTTGATCAAGATTTATTGGTGCCAAGTTCTTATTCAGTAATTCTGGGATGTTGCCAAGAGCAGGAAAATGTATTGGATACATCAAATGTTATAGCTTGACTCCTCTTTTATTTCATAGTATTAGTTCTTAGTAGTTCTTTCATGTCCCTACCCCATTCATAACCATGACCTGATTGGCTGAGAGGTCTTGGCCAGTCTCATTTGCACAACACATTATCAACAAACAAACAAACCTCCAATTGGAGGACCTTGGGGGCCCTTTGATGGGTGCAAAAGTCAGAATAATGGGTAAGACTAGCTGACAAGACTGGGCTTTTAAAATAATAATATTTACTGATCTGATTGGAAAAAGTGGCGATCATAAAGGGGTTCTCCACTTTGGACAATCCCTACTTGTTAGAAGGGTCCCTTGACAATAAGCTAATTACAAAGTTTCCACCTCCTGGAACCCCCAGCGATTATTTAGGGAAACCAGGCAGTACATGTTCAATTTCCCTGCAGCGCCACCACAGGGGAAATTAAGTATTACACAATTGCGCATTCATATGAATTGGTTGTCTGTGTAATGCAGGACAGTACAGTTCCTGCAGAGCGAGAGTAAATCTAAAATAGAAAAGATGACACATGGGGCCACATAGTGCAAATCAATCGGGATAAATTGGGTAGAAGAAGACAGTAGTGTAGTCTTTCAACTGGTCAGGTTGTACCAATCCAGGTACAACCCTGGTGTAGACAAAAAGGACGTATATAGTGTCCAGTCAGCTGCAGCTATCCCCATACCGGTCATACCAAACAAGTCAGGTAGTTTGTAAAGACAAAGATATTTATTAACATAACATGAGTGGCTACACGTTTCAACGTAGTGAAGGGCAGTTACAGAAGCAGCGTAGCATGCGAGCTATGCTGTTTCCGTAACTACTTTTCAGTTCTATGGGCGTTACGGAAACAGCGTAGCTCAGCGAGCTGCGCTGTTACCGTAACTCCTGGCCATGTAATCATTAAGTGTCCGGGATGCATAGCTAGCACATAAAGCTAGAACGGGGATTAGGGGGCCCCGTTCTAGAGATAGGTGCGGGTCCCAGAGGTGGGACCTGTATCTATCTGACATGTATGACATCCTGTTCATATATCATAAATGTCCCTCACGGGAAAACCCCTTTAATTGGGTATTTTAAAAAAGATTTCCTAAACCAGACAACCCCTTTAATATTTTTTTCAGCTTTTAGTAAAATTCTGAATAAATCACATGTAAGGCTACATTCACACGAGCGTGTCCAATTTGCGTGCGCAAAAAATGGACCATATTTCATGCATTTCATGTCCTTGTGCCATCAGTGTGCTTTTTCCGTTACGCATCAGTGTGGTTTCCATGTGTCTTCCGTTTTTTATGTCCGTGATTCTCCTCTGCAAGCACTTACTTTTTTTTTTTTTCTTAATTTCTCTACATTTCTTTAGCAACTGATGCATGAAACACGGACAGCACACGGATGTTGTCCGTGTGCTGTCCGTGTTTCTCACGCACCCATAGACTTCAATGGGCGACAACGTCTGCAAAATAGGGCATGCAGTGAGTTTCACGCAACGGACACTCGCTTCGTGAAAAATCACGCATGTCTGAATAGCCTTATTGACTTGCATGGGTCCGTGTGCTGTCAGTCCCTGTTTATGTCCATCCGTAGACTTCACCTATATTAGTTATATAACAAGTTTTGGGGAGCAAAGATGCACTGGTAGATTGATAAAACGACACGTTTCAGATCAATATACATTAGGCTCAAATTGATTAGTAAATATGTATCCATTCTTAGCTGTCTCTTCTATTGACACTTGTATTCAGTAGATTATTAGCACCAAATGCAAAGAGGTGATTTAGTCACTTGGGGGGGGGGGGGGGGGGGTTCTGTTTGTAAGCATTAAACTGGCAGGTCTCAGGCCAAAGTTTCCTTCCAGATTAGAAATGTATCCTGAGAAGTCAAAGGGGGTGTCATAGTGGTTGGACCACCACTAATAGTACCCCTTAAAAAATTATTTTCCTCTACTGAAGTCCTTGGGTAGTCCTTTCCTGTCAAGTAGAATAATCTATTGTCATTTCATAGTTATACTGATTTCTGTAAACAATGGGCGACCACTAATACCTTTGGCATTACAGGGATCTTCTCCAACTTTTCTAGGATCCTTAACAGAAAATATACTTTATAATGCTAGAGAATGTACGGTACCACTGCATAAATAGTCATATTTTCCATTCTGGACTCTAGAAGAGCTGGGTAACAGACTTTGCTTGTAGGAGTTGTAATTGCAACCATGTTGCTGTTTCTTTATTGGGTGAGGGGTGCTCTTTAACCCTTTCACTGCCAAGTGTGCATGTAATAAATGCATCATGACTTTTAACACTTTCTACCAGGCTCAAAGCTGTACGTTCAATAATCGGGACACAGAACTCAAATTCGTGGAGCGGGATGAAAGCTTTACTTACTGGTTCTGTATGAGGGAGGGTTGAAGTTGCATGTCAGAACATAAAGGACGATCACGGCCTTCTAGTGACCTCAGGAGGATACAAGAACTTTTCTTCATGTTATCCCCCCACCCCCTTACCAATCAGAGGAAAATTTTCTCTGTGATTGGCACATTTAGGGCGATCCTTTTTTCCCCTATCCGGGTGGGAACTTGAGCAGTTAGTCATCTAATCACCCCCTGTGCCTAATCAGACCATTTGTCGATTGGGCGCAGGTGTTTCATCTGTATTGTAGAGATTCTTGGTCTCTTCGGTTCTGGTGATTATGTGAAGATATGTGCATGTAGAAGTAGACATAAGGGGCATGTATCTTGTACTTATTTTTAGGAGGTGTTGTAACACCTTTTGCACACGACTGAGTTCGGGTGAGTTCGGTGCCGTGAAAAACGGTCCATGTGTTTGTCGGATTTCCCTGCCCGACCACAGTACAGGTGAACAGGACCCCTGGCATCATAGTAATTTATGATGCTAGGAGTTTCTGACTCCCCATGGAACTGCTGTTCCATGCAGAACAAAATGATACAGTACGGAACAGCAGTTCTGCGGGGAGGCAGAGACTCCTAGCATCATAAAAGAGTTCAAAAGGACCTGTCACCTCCCATGATATGTCTGTTTTAGTACAGTGCATTCGGAAAGTATTCAGACCCTTTCACTTTTTTCACATTTTGTTATCTTGAGGCTTTGTTCTAAAATAAAATTAAAAAAATCTAGTTTTCCCCATCATTTTGCACTCAGTACCCCATAATGACACAGTGAAAACAGAATTTTAGACATTTTTTCAAATTTATTATAAATGAAAAACTAAAATTTAACATGGACATAAGTATTCAGACCCTTTGCTATGACATTTATAATTTAGCACTGGGGGCCTTCCATTACTCTAGATCATCTTTTAAATGATTCTACACCTTGATTGGAGACCACCGGTGCTAAATTCAATTGATTGGACATGATTTGGAAAGACACACCCCTGTCTATATAAGGTCTCACCAATGAAAATGCGTATCAGAGCAAAAACCAAGCCATGAGCAGGAAAGAACTGCCTGAAGAGCTCAGAGACAGGATTGTGTGGAGACAGATCTGGAGAAGGGTACAAAAAATATTCTGCTGCACGGAAAGTTCCCAAGAGCACAGTGGCCTCTATGATTCTTAAATGGAAGAAGTTTGGAACAACCAGGACTCTTCCTAGAGTTGGCCACCCCACCAAACTAAGTATTCGAGGGAGAAGGGCCTTGGTAAGAGAGGTGACCAAGAATCCAATGGTCACTCTGGCTGAGCTCCAAAGATCATGCGTGCAGATGAGAGAAACTTCCAGAAGATCAACCATCACTGCAGTTCTCCACCAATGTGGGCTTTATGACGGTGTGGCCAGAAAGAAGCCTCTCAGTAAAATACACATGCATGCCTGGAGTTTGCAAAAAAGCACCTAAAGGACTCTCAGACTGAAAAATTCTACGGTCTGATGAAACGAAGATTGAACTTTTTGGCCTCAATTCGAAGCGTCATGTCTGGAGAAGAACAGGCACTGCTCATCACCTGCCCAATACCATCCCTAAAGTCAAGCATGGTGGTGGCAACATCTTGCTCTGGGGTGTTTTTCAGCGGCTGGGACAGGGAGACTGGTCATGGTTGAGGGAAAGATGAATGGAGCAAAGTACAGAGATATTCTTAATGAAAACCTGATCCAGAGTTCTCTGGACCTCGGACTGGGCCGAAGGTTCACCTTCCAACAAGACAATAACCCTAAGCACACAGCCAAGACAACACAGGAGTGTCTTAGGAACCACGCTGTGAATTTCCTTGGGTGGCCCAGCAAGAGCCGTGAACCCAATAGAACATCTCTGGAGAGACCTGAAAATGGCCGTCCACTAATAGTCCTCATCCAACCTGACAGAACTTGAGAGAATCTGCACAGAAGTGTGGCAGAAAATCCCCAAATCCTGAATGCAAACGTCGTGGCATCATACCCTAGAATACTGGAGGCTGTTATTACTACCAAAGGTGCTTCAACTAAGTACTGAGGAAAGGGTCTGAATACTTATGTCAATGCAATAGTTTCGTTTTTCCTTTTCAATAAATTAGCAAAGATTACTAACATTTTATTTTCACTTTGTCAATATGGGGTATTGTGTGCAGAATGATGGGGAAAAGCTTAAATTTCAAGTGTCATAGCAAGGGGTCTGAATACTTATGTCGATGCGAAATTAGAGTTTTTCATTTTTAATAAATCTGCAAACATTTCTAAAATTCTGTCTTCACTTTGTCATTATGGGATATTGATTGCAGAATAATGGAGAAAAAAGTGATTTTTTTTTATTTTAGCACAAAGCCTCAATATAACAAAATGTGAAAAAATGTGTCTAAAGACTTTCCGAATGCACTGTATGTACCTGTATTCCCCATGAAAGAACAATGATAAAGCACTTTTTTCTTAGGAATGGCACAATGCAGAATTCTATGTTATTCATCCTTGAAATTTATGAATACATGTACAACTGGGTGTTATCATTCCCCTTGTCAATAGAATGCACATTTTACTACAAATTACAGCAGTTTTGCAACTCAGTTACTGGCAGAACGTCTTGTATAGGTGTAATGACGGGGGTAGGGAAGCGGACAAGTGAGCCCTAATCTACCCGCCACTCTGTCCCTGCCTACTTGCAACAACCCGCCCTAGGCGACGGGGTACAACTGGGCGGCGGTCCCTACGCTCAGTAAGTGCAAGAGACAAACAGACAAGGGAACACAAAGCAAAGGGAAATGGGGCAGTTGCCCACGGCAACACCGTGAGCAAGAAGAGTGGTCAACGAGCCGAGTCAAACCAGGAGTGCACGAGGTACCAAACGCAGAGCAGG
This sequence comes from Rhinoderma darwinii, assembly GCF_050947455.1. Classification (NCBI taxonomy): domain Eukaryota; kingdom Metazoa; phylum Chordata; class Amphibia; order Anura; family Rhinodermatidae; genus Rhinoderma; species Rhinoderma darwinii. The sequence goes on from NC_134692.1 coordinate 30,410,457, forward strand.
AGAGTAGTCAGAAAGCCAGGGTCAGTATGGAGCAGGATCAAATAGTCAGAAGCTGTAGCTGGGCCAGGAAACTACACAAGAAGAATCACAAGCAAAGGAGGAACAGGAAAGGCAGGTATAAATAGACAGAGGGCGGGAGCTAGCTCCGTCTGGCCAGGCTGCGATAGGCTCTCCCACTCCTAAGCCTGCCATCCTGAGTGGTGGAAGCTGGAGTCAGTCTAAGAGACATAGACTCAGGTGCAGACTGATTACCTATGGGCGTATACACAGAAGTTGTGCCTGGCAGATCCTTTACAGTACCCCCCCTTTTATGAGGGGCCACCGGACCCTTTCTAAGTGGACCTGGTTTATTGGGGAAACGGAGGTGGAACCTCCTGACCAATACCCCAGCGTGAACATCCCGGGCGGGTACCCAAGTCCTCTCCTCAGGCCCGTATCCTCTCCAATGGACCAGGTACTGGAGGGAGCCTTGGACCATCTTGCTGTTCACAATCTTGGCCACCTCGAATTCCACCTCCTCAGGGGTGAGAACGGGAACAGGAGGTTTCCTCGAGGGAGCCAAGGACGAGGAGCAGCGTTTAAGGAGGGAGGCATGAAACACGTCGTGTATTCGAAAAGATGGGGGCAACTCCAGTCAGAAGGAGACAGGATTGAGGACTTCAATGACCTTATACGGCCCAATAAACCGGGGAGAAAACTTCTTGGACGGGACCTTAAGGCGCAAGTTCCTAGACGATAACCACACCAGATCCCCGACCATAAACAAGGGGTTAGCAGAACGTCTTCTATCAGCCTGAGTTTTTTGTACGCTCTGGGATGCCTCTAGGTTCTTCTGAATCTGGGCCCAGACTGTGCACAGTTCCCGATGAACGACCTCTACCTCGGGATTGTTGGAACTACCAGGTGAGAAGGAGGAGAACCGTGGATTAAACCCAAAATTACAGAAAAAGGGGGAGACCCCTGACGAGTTACTGACCCGGTTATTAAGGGAAAATTCGGCGAGGGGAATGAATGAGACCCAATCATATTGACAGTCAGAGATAAAACACCTTAAATATTGTTCTAGAGATTGATTAGTCCTCTCAGTTTGACCATTAGTTTCAGGATGGAAGGCAGAGGAGAAGGACAGATCAATCTCCAACTTTTTACAGAAGGCTCTCCAAAATAATGAAACAAATTGTACCCCTCTGTCAGAAACAATATTGACAGGGACCCCATGGAGACGCAGGATGTGTTTGACAAACAAGGTAGCTAACGTCTTGGCATTAGGTCGTTTCTTGAGGGGCACAAAGTGGCACATCTTACTGAAGCGGTCTACTACCACCCACACCACCGACTTGCCTTGAGATGGAGGCAAATCGGTGATAAAATCCATGGAGATATGGGTCCAAGGTCTCTGGGGAATGGGCAAAGAACGTAGTAAGCCCGCTGGTCGGGACCTGGGAGTCTTGGACCTAGCACAAACCTCACAAGCGGCGACGTAGGCCTTAACGTCTTTAGGCAACCCAGGCCACCAATAGTTTCTGGCAATGAGGTGTTTGGTACCCAGGATGCCTGGATGACCAGATAGTGTCATGATTTTCCCTAAGTACCCTTAGCTGGTATTGCAGGGGAACAAACAGCTTGTCCTCAGGAAGGTTCCCGGGAGCTGAACCTTGATCAGCCGCAATTTCAGAGACTAAATCAGAATCAATAGAAGAAATGATTATACCAGGAGGCAAAATACAAGCAGGATCTTCCTCCGAAGGAGGGCTGGCCATGAAGCTATGCGACAGTGCATCGGCCTTAATATTTTTAGACCCAGCCCTATAGGTAACCAAAAAGTTGAATCTGGTAAAAAATAGCGCCCATCGAGCTTGTCTCGGGTTTAGCCTCCGGGCAGATTCTAGGAAAACCAGATTCTTGTGGTCGGTAAGGACCGTTACCTGGTGCCTAGCCCCCTCCAGGAAGTGGCGCCACTCTTCAAATGTCCATTTAATGGCTAAGAGTTTGCGGTTGCCAATATCATAGTTACTCTCAGTGGGCGAAAACTTCCTGGAGAAGTAGGCACAGGGACGGAGATGGGTGAGGGACCTGGTACCCTGGGACAAGACAGCCCCCACTCCCACCTCGGATGCGTCAACTTCCACGATAAATGGCTCCATTTGGTTGGGCTGAACCAGCACCGGGGCCGAGATAAAGCACTTCTTAAGGACCTCAAATGCCTGGACAGCCTCAGGGGGCCAGTGGAGGAGATCAGCACCTTTGCGATTGAAGTCCGTAAGAGGCTTAGCGATGACCGAGAAGTTAGCAATAAATCTCCTGTAATAATTAGCGAACCCCAAGAAACACTGTAACGCCTTCAGGGAGGCAGGTTGGACCCATTCCGCCACAGCCTGGACCTTGGCGGGGTCCATGCGGAATTCATGAGGAGTGAGGATTTGACGCAAAAATTGTATCTCCTGTACCCCAAACACACATTTTTCGGTTTTCGCAAACAGTTTGTTTTCCCGACGGACCTGGAGCACCTTCCTGACATGCTCAATGTGGGAGGACCAGTCCTTGGAAAACACCAGTATGTCATCAAGGTACACTACAAGAAATACCCCCAGGTAATCTCTTAAAATCTCATTTATGAAATTCTGGAAGACCGCAGGAGCATTACACAACCCAAAGGGCATGACGAGGTATTCGAAATGACCTTCGGGCGTGTTAAACGCAGTCTTCCACTCATCCCCCTCTTTGATGCGGATAAGGTTAAACGCCCCTCGTAGATCAAACTTAGAGAACCATTGGGCCCCCTGAACCTGATTAAAGAGATCAGGAATCAAAGGAAGGGGATACTGGTTCCTTACAGTGACCTTATTCAAGTTACGGTAGTCAATGCATGGCCTAAGACCACCATCCTTCTTCCCTACGAAGAAGAAGCCAACACCTACCGGAGAAGTAGAGGGGCGAATGTAACCCTTGGCCAGGATCCCTGGATATACTCTCTCATGGCTTCACGTTCGGGACAAGAAAGATTAAATATCCTACCCTTAGGGAGCTTAGCTCCTGGTACCAATTCGATAGCGCAATCGTATTCTCTATGAGGAGGTAACACTTCGGAGGCCTCCTTAGAGAAAACATCAGCGAAGTCCTGAACAAACTCAGGTAGCGTGTTCACCTCCTCGGGGGGAGAAATAGAATTAACAGAAAAACATGACGTCAAGCATTCATTACCCCATTTGGTAAGCTCCCCAGTATTCCATTCAAACGTGGGATTATGCAACTGCAACCAGGGAAGGCCTAAAACCAAATCGGACTATAATCCCTGCATCAACAGTACAGAGCACTGCTCCAAATGCATGGAGCCAACAAGGAGTTCAAAAACAGGGGTATGATGTGTAAAATAACCATTAGCAAGAGGAGTGGAGTCGATACCCACTACCGGGACAGGTTTAGGCAAATCAATTAAAGGCATAGCTAGAGACATGGCAAATTCCACAGACATGATATTAGTAGAAGACCCGGAATCCACGAAGGAACTGCCGGTAGCAGACCTACCCCCAAAAGAGACCTGAAAGGGAAGCAAGATTTTATTACGTTTCATATTTACGGGAAATACCTGTGCGCCCAAGTGACCTCCCCGATGATCACTTAGGCGCGGAAGTTTTCCGGCTGCTTATTCTTATGCCTAGGACAGTTGTCCACTTGATGCTTGTCATCCCCACAGTAGAAGCAGAGACCATTCTTCCTGCAGAACTCTCTACGTTGTCGGGGGGACACGGAGGCCCCGAGTTGCATAGGTACCTCCGAGTCTTCCGTGGAAGAGCGAAGCAACGGGACCTCGGGAGGCATCATGGGGGAGTCAGAGGGGAAAACACAAAAACGTTCAAGTTGTCATTCCCTGAGACGTCGGTCAAGTCGTACCGCTAAAGCCATAACCTGGTCAAGGGAGTCAGAAGAGGGATAGCTAACTAGCAGGTCTTTCAGGGCGTTCGACAGACCCAACATAAACTGGCACCTTAAGGCAGGGTCATTCCACCGAGAAGCTACGCACCACTTCCTAAAGTCAGAACAATACTCCTCAACAGGTCTCTTACCCTGACGTAAGGTCACCAGCTGACTCTCAGCAAAGGCAGTCCTGTCAGTCTCGTCATAAATGAGTCCGAGAGCAGAAAAGAAACGATCAACGGAGGAAAGTTCAGGGGCATCAGGAGCCAAGGAGAAGGCCCACTCTTGGGGCCCTTCCTGGAGCCGGGACATAATAATACCCACCCGCTGGCTCTCAGTACCTGAGGAGTGAGGCTTTAAGCGAAAGTAGAGCCTACAACTCTCCCGAAAGGAGAGAAAAGTCCTCCGGTCCCCTGAGAACCGGTCAGGCAACTTGAGGTGGAGTTCAAGAGGTGAGGTGAGGGGCACTACCATGGTAGCGTCAGGCTGGTTGACCCTTTGAGCCAGGGCCTGGACCTGTAGGGAGAGACCCTGCATTTGCTGGGACAGGGTATCAAGGGGGTTCATAGTAGTGTCAGGGACCAGGGTAGACTAGGTATGTGGGCTTGTGATTATGTAATGACGGGGGTAGGGAAACGGAGAAGTGAGCCCTAATCTACACGCCACTCTGTCCCTGCCTACTTGCAACGACCCGCCCTAGGCGACGGGGTACAACTGGGCGGCGGTCCCTACGCTCAGTAAGTGCAAGAGACAAACAGACAAGGGAACACAAAGCAAAGGGAAATGGGGCAGTTGCCCACGGCAACACCGTGAGCAAGAAGAGTGGTGAACGAGCCGAGTCAAACCAGGAGTGCACGAGGTACCAAACGCAGAGCAGGGGAGTAGTCAGAAAGCCAGGGTCAGTATGGAGCAGGATCAAATAGTCAGAAGCTGTAGCTGGGCCAGGAAACCACACAAGAAGAATCACAAGCAAAGGAGGAACAGGAAAGGCAGGTATAAATAGACAGAGGGCGGGAGCTAGCTCCGTCTGGCCAGGCTGCGATAGGCTCTCCCACTCCTAAGCCTGCCATCCTGAGTGGTGGAAGCTGGAGTCAGTCTAAGAGACATAGACTCAGGTGCAGACTGATTACCTATGGGCGTATACACAGAAGTTGTGCCAGGCAGATCCTTTACAGTAGGTGAAAAAAGTAGAAATGACTTGTTTGACTTGTACAAGCCGTGTGGCCAAAAAAAGTGCATTTCAAAACTGCAGTAATTTTGACAGTAAACCTTGCTTGGTTTAGCCGTGCAGGGCAGGGCACACTACTGCCCCATTTGACTTGGAAGAAGATAACCCCAGCGTGCGTAGAGACACAATGTTCCCCACTGGGAAGGAAAATTATCACACCAAGTTTATCAAATTATTAGAGTTTTAAGAAAAGACAACATTATGGGGAATACAAGTATTTGCTATACAATATGCAATGAGGAAAGTTGCTAATGAGCACAATACTTAGCAGATCAAATAAATTAGACACAGAAGCCCCAAACCTCACATTTAATTCTGCTAGAGAAGCCGAGACACCAATGTGACATGGTGTTTTCTCAGTCTATAATTGTCACTTGCGCTGCCGTTAATCAAATACAATAGAACACTAGCAAGTGTCAATTTCTACTAATCTTGTTAATCCAAATGCGTCTAAAGTCTGAGCTCTAGGAAAATGAAATAAACATTCTGAATTACAAACACAATGGTGATGGGAAATCAGGGACATGTGAACCTACCCATTACCCTTTCTTTGGCACTATCTATGGCAGCCACCACACACAGCTAGACAGATAACCGTGTATAAGGAGATATATACAACAGGATGTTATCAGTAAGTAGGTTCTGGTGACAAATGAAATGAATATAATCAATCTTCTGCTGAGTCCACCATGAAAGCAGTATTACTGAAGTTCTATGAGGAGTGATAAGGAGAGATAGAAAATTAGAGGAGCGAGGTTAGCTGACAACAATCTGGTATGTTATATTAGATTTAGTCCTGTATTTACAGAAGTGTCAGTAAAGAATGTTCTCTCTGAAGATACTGATTCACCTTGTGGAGAGATAGGGAGTCTTCAGGGCAATGCTCCCTGGGAAAAATTATGCAAATAGCTTTCCTCCAGAAAGAAGAAAACTCTCTCTATTGAAACCTATATATATGTTCTATTTTTCTATTTTACTGGCCGTGCTGCTATACTTTATAATGACAGCACGGCTCGCAAAAGCGGCCGGCTGCCCGCGGCCGGCCGTGCCCAGCCGTGCTCGTAATTACGAGTCGTAATTATGAGCACGGTCGTGTGCATGAAGCCTTACTGAGACAACCCCTTTAATCTAGTTTATTTATTATTCATGATCAAAAATAGATGCAGCTGTCCTACTCCTAAACTCACAACTTTGTTTTAACAATTTTTCAAGATGCTAAAAAAAAATGAAAGTTGGTCCAGATGGCACATTATATAAAACATTGTTGTGACATTAGATGAGAGCCGCCTGAAACTGCTTTTAGAATGAATATTATTCTATTAAACATTTGGTATTCTTCCAGAATAAAATGTATTTAATTTTTTAAAGGTCAGTCTTAATACTATCTAAAAGTGTCCAATCTGCATTGCAGCAGTTACACATTACCAGGTCGGATAGATATAATCAATATACGCAGTATACTGCATTTTAATGTAATAGAACTAAAACGGGCTATAGTATATACAGCAATGAAGGCATGCTAAACCTTATGTAGGAAAAAAAAGGGTAAACACTTGATGTGTGTGAAATTCTAACTTAATATTCAATATTCAAGACTTTTGGTCACCTTAAAATCAGTATGGATATATATATATATTGTTTCATGGATGTCAGACCTAGGGGCGTAACTAGGAAAGACTGGGCCCCATAGCAAACTTTTGACTGGGGCCCCCCCTCCCCTGGGTGTCACACAACCCCCCCTTGTAGATAGTGCCTTTTTACAGCCCCCCCTGTAGATAACGCCATACAGCCCCCTCTGTAGAGAACGCCATACAGCCCCCTCTGTAGATAACGCCATACAGTCCCCCTGTAGATAACGCCATACAGCCCCCTCTGTAGATAGCGCCATACAGCCCCCTCTGTAGATAGCGCCATACAGCCCCCTCTGTAGATAGCGCCATACAGCCCCCTCTGTAGATAGTGCCGTACAGTCCCCCTGTAGATAGCGCCATACAGCCCCCTCTGTAGATAGCGCCATACAGCCCCCTCTGTAGATAGCGCCATACAGCCCCCTCTTTAGATAGCGCCATACAGCCCCCTCTGTAGATGGTGTCACACAGTCCCCCTGTAGATAACGCCGTACAGCCCCCTCTGTAGATATCTACAAAGGGGGCTGTATGGCGTTATCTACAGGGGGGACTGTATGGCGCCATCTACAGAGGGGGCTGTATGGCGTTATCTACAGGGGGGCTGTATGGCGTTATCTACAGGGGGGCTGTATGGCGTTTGAGGCAGAGTTTCAAAGGAGTACAAAGATGGCAGACCTTGTTAGGCTCCCAGGCTGCCATAGCAACTGTTGTTACTGGCCGATCACGCCACAGGGGGGCATGTTTGAGGGGGCGACCCCCTGATTCTAACACTTTAAACACGGTCGCAGTTGACCACGGCATTTAAGGTGTTTAACTGGCGGAATCATTCCGCCCGTTGAAGTGAGGTGTCGGCTGCGTGAACAGCCATCACACGCCGTGTATGGAGCGAGCTCAGCCCGTGAGCTTGCTCCATACTTCCCCTTAACCCTTATCACGTACAGTTGCGTGATTGGGTGGGACGGGGTTAATATTGAGTTTAATGTATGAACAGTACGCAGTAAGCTCCTTATCTCCCCCTAGTGGTGGCTGCAGGCAACCAGAATATTATCTTTTAACTATATGTCTGCAGTAGCTCAAAAAAAAACAGACCTTCGACCACTGTAAAGATATTCTAAGAAATTAATCAGTACAGAATTTTGGACCATTTTAGTTTAAAAAAAAACAGCAAAATGGTGTTCAAGGGTGATCCTTAATTTTAGGGAAAATTTTATGAAAAACTTGTTGTTATCTGTATTTTCTTTTGCTGTTTAATTTGATGAATTCATTTTTTTTTCCATCATTAATAGTTAGTCATATGTAATGTCATTGAAGAGGCTTAGTGTTCGAGGCTTAGTGTAATTAGAAATTCCAGTTACATGTGAAAGACATTTCTATATTTAATTCTGGGGTTACTGGAACCGATTCATGGACTGTTGAATCATGAGGCGTAATGAGTCATTTGTAATTTTTTGATGAAGGACATTGTGAAACATGCTGTCACTCAGTGCCTCGACTTTTAACAATTTAATGGTCAGAAAAAAAAGGTTAATCTAAAATGGCAGTTAAAAATAATACTGATTGTCTAATTTCATGTAAAGCATTTGAAGTTCCACTGGATATGCCATAAAAATCTGATTGATGGGGATCCGACCAATGGAAACAACAGTGATCTCAAGAATGGGGAGTGTCGATTCCCTGTTCCCATTGAAAAAGTCTATGGCCAATCACTCTCCATTAAAGCCTATGGGGGAGACTAAAATAGTCAAGTAAGGACATGGCAAGAATAAAGTAACGATTTTTTCCCCCTCTACAACTCTAAATCCTAAAGACCGTTTCCTTCTGGATACCAACATTTTTATTTTCTACTCTCAGACCCAGCTCAGTAGGACTAAATTGGATTGACAGAATTGTTTTTTATAATATTATAAAATATAATACCACAGGGAGGAATTTGCAGACTTTTGAGTATATATATATATATATATATATATATATATATACACGTTCAGACGTGGCGGAATTGCTGTGGAATTCCGCTGCGGACAGTCCACAGTGGAATTCTGCAGCGGCTGTTTTTTTAATTTCTTTCTATACATTTTTAGGAAAGTTAGTTCAGACGTTGCAGAAAATTACTTTGCGGAAATTAGGCTGCAGTGCAGATTTTTCCCTCCGCAGCAGCTCTCTCCATTGCGGAGAAAAAGCAGAATTTCACTGCGGATTTCAGCCTTTGCAATGCAAAAACTGAAATCTGTGGCAAGTCCGCTGTGATATCTGCAACGTCTGAATTACCTGTCAGAAATGCAAATGTTGGTGCAGATTCGTTGCGTAATTGCCCCAAATCTGCACCAACATTTGCAGCGGAAAAATTCTGCCACATCTGAACGTGCCCTTATATGGTTCCACGATGTTGTCCGTGAGTCTTATTAAAATCACTGAATTACTTCCGGGGCCTAGCTTAACTTCTGGTACATAATACTGGAAGAAATGGCTTCAGAATTGTAAAAAAATTTCCATCCCAATAACCGACGACACAGCCGTTTTGGAAGGGCCGCAGCGCTTGTAAACAATATGAGTAGTGACCGGAATGAAGGGGAATCAGTGCTCGTACAAGCGCTGCGGCCCCTTCAAAATAGCTTATTCGCGGGGGCCCGGCAGTCGGACCACGACCGATCAGCTATTGATGACCTAACCTGAGGATAGGCCATACATTTTTAGGGACTGGAAAACCCCTTTGAAGTGTCTGTCATGATGGAAATAATGTGTTTGTTGGGACATTGTAAACTGGAAAGGTCTCTGAATGAAGATTAGTGGGCCGCACTTATTGTATAAGTAAATTAAGGTTTTAGACAAATACAGGAAATAAAATCTATAACTTGTCACATTTGAAGCATTTTACTATTGACGATTAACTTCCTTAACTGTTGGGACTACATATCATGGATTTTTTTTTTAGGAATTTGCACAGAAGATTTATTGTTATCTTAGGAAGAGCAGAAATAAAATTTAGGTTAGCCTGTCTGTTTTTAGACTTTATTTCCCATATGAATTTAAAGCTGAAGGGGAATGGGGACTGATATAAGACAAAATCCAAAAAGGAACTAAAATATACAACAGCAGCCTTGGAAATTACCCTTCAAGTACTGAAATAATATTTATAGCCCTAGGTCATCGATGTAAAAATCTGTACTGTTCCACATGCTCCGAGAAATTGTTAGGGGGCCTCATGGGAGCTATAAACCATTAGGTTTTCCATTACTATAACAGAGGAGATTTTTTTTATCCATGTCACTGGAATCTCATTTGGATTATTTCAGACATACCGTACACTTTGGTTAAAGCAAATGATAATAATTTCTATAGATTTGATTTTTTATTTGAATACTAAGGCCTCATACACAGGGCCATGTTATTGCTCCAGGCATCCTTCAAGTTGTACAGAGTTGTGATACGGCAACCATAGACTTCTATGAGCCTTTACTGTACCACACATATGGAGGTATATACATGTCTTTCTGTCCGATTTCATATGCATATATAGAAAAAAATTGTAGCATGCTCCACTGAATGCCTTGTTCCAGTGATATCCTCCCTATAGAAGCTTTGATTCTGTTTGAGATGGACGACCTAATCTACGGCCCAGATGTATATAACTGTGTGCCCATACAATTACATACATGTCTGCCATTGACTCCCCTTGAAGCCACAGTTCAGGCAAAAAAATAACATATACCGGCCAGCGGTATGCCACAAGGGGACTTTTTTGGCATACGTCTGGCTCATGACAGCCTATGGGTACATAATACATATATTTCAAGAGAATTTCCAGGCGTATCAGTTGAATGTACAGGCAAAACATAATGTCAACCCAGCTGGAATATGTATCTATAGAGGAGCGGGGATGTGCCGATGCTATAAAACGGCTGGATCAGGTAAATGTCACAGTATTACAGCCAAGCACATATCATTTAGATAGGGCGGTCCCACCTTTTGCTATAATTTTTACCTTCTTCATATGTGTATGCAGGTGGGCTGCATTACATTCCAAATATGAGAACACGGATTTAGCTTAACAACGTGGGCAAAGCAGCAGGTGACATATTTTTTTCTGCCACACGTTGCCAAGTGCTCTTCAGAGTCGTTCTCCCGTGCCAAATTCCATCATGTACCTCTGATTTTTCTATTCTTAGCAACAACCTCCTGTATTTTCACCGTTGCTGATGTCTGAGTCAGTTACCGATAGTATTTAGGAAATATGTGTATTACTAGTACATTATAAGTACAGTTATCTTAACTAAATAAAAACTGTAATGATATTTAAAGTGAATGTCCACCTTTTAATACCTTGCCATGTAACATTCTGTGCTGATTCATTTCTTAATACATTTTTAGAGCTTTTGGAGATTTACTGATACAAAACTCCAAATCCCCTGCATAGACATTGAGTTAGATGATTAGATTCTGACTGCCTACCACCACTAGGGGAGCTTAGGAGCTTACTGCATATTGTTTTATTATTGTATTCAATGCATAAAGAGTGTAGAGTTAGCTCCCTCTAGTGGTGGCTGCAGCCAGACAGAATTTGCAGGGGATTTGGATCTGTATTATAAACTGATCAATATAAAGATTTGTTAAAGGGTTATCTCTAGGATATACCATCACTTCATGATCAGTGGGGGTCCGACCTCTGTGACCACCACCTATTCTGAGAATGAAGGGGCCGCAGCACTGATTTAGCTCTACATCCTCTTTTAAGTTTTCTCTGCACAATCAAGTGGCGGTGGCGCTGCTGTGTAGGGAATATTTAGATGGGGACGCAGCACTTAATCTCAGGATCGGTGGGGGTTCCAGAGGTCGGACCCTACCGATCATAAAGTAATACCCTTTTAAGAAATTAATCAGCACAGAAGTTTCATTCTATTTAGACTAAAATAATTAAATGGCGGACATTCGCCGATAGGTGTCGTGATCTGAACTTATCAGGCTGAGGGAGCCACATTGCATGTTACACTTTAAATACAAAAAATTCCTGAATTTGCAATTGCTTCTTTGCCTTTAACAGGATAAATGTCTTTCTGAACAACACTTCCTGAGCACGTTCTGGTAGGACTTCTGCTGTAAAATGACAAATGTAAGAGACAATTACTTTCCACATGAAGTTGTAAACTGCACAAGTTCTTAAAAAAAAGTTTTCTGGAAGATAGCTATAAATATAAACAGCTGTAGCCGTGTGATCTGTACGCAAATAAAAATCATTCAGATATTTCTTATTACGTGATTCTCCCTTTACAATCCATGTAATGAGTATTGTCATGGTTTTATGTAATTCTACTCAACCTAAACTATGAATTGCCTTATATCAGAGTTCCCCAACCCTTTCTAGGTCGCGAGTCACTTTCAAATGTGTCATACCAAATCATCCAATTTTCTAATATACTTTCTGCATTGATTATTTGCGCTTTTCAAGATCTCTGCTTGTTGTTATTCAGTAGAAACATTCATTGTTTACTTCCAGTGGATAAAATTCTGTCCATGGTCATGTGATGGACACACAGATGCTGGGATCGTTAGAAGACGCAGCTCCGATACACATACTGTAACTGTAATGAGCCTTGCACCTGTGTGTCCATCACATGACCATAGACAACATTTTATCCACTGGATGTAAACAATGAGGCGGGATTCACACGACCGGGTCGCGTCCGAGCCCGGGTGCCGGCCAGTAAAATCGGCCATTCTGCCCGGCCGGTTTGCATAAAGTTATGCATCCGTGCCGGGCCGGGCAGATCCGGACAGTGACATCAGCGGCAACTCCTGAAGGGGAATCCCCATGTGTTCGGGGATTCCGCTTCAGGAGTTTCCCCTGATGTCACTGCCCAGATATGGACAGAGACATCAAGCGCTCTGTCCAGGAGCGGAATCCCCGAACACACGGGGATTCCGCTCCTTCAAGGAGCTAAAGTGCGGCTAGCACATAGCAGAGCGGGGAGATACCTCCCCGCTCTGCTATAGTGGCGTCGCTACAGAAGTAGCAGCAGCAGCAGCAGCTGCTGCAGCTGCTAGCGGCGCCATCAAAGGTGTCGCCGGGCCAGGGCGCTTTTAAAACAAGCAGGAGAAGGGAGCCAGCGCAGCGCTCCCTCCACCTGCTGTACACCCCGGCCCTGCCACACCGTGTACAGCGATGCCATTCGTCAGAATGGCATCAACTCCTCCTCCTCACATGCACTCTGCGCTGTGAGGAGGAGGAGATAGAGCGCAAGCTCCGGAAAACCCGGCCATCACTCGGGACACATCCCGGTGATGGCCGGGTATTACCCGGCCCCATAGACTTCTATGGGAGCCGGGCGGCCGGGTGAAAATAGAGCATGTCCTATTTTTTGACGGGCGGTTTTCCCGGCCGTCAAAAAATCGGTCGTGTGAATAGCCCCATTAGGGGTCTATTATTTCTAATGCAGCCGGGTGCCGGCCGATTTATGAACGGCCGGCACCCGGCCGGGAAACCCTGCCGTGTGAATGAGGCCTGACTGTTCCTACTGAATAACAACAAGCAGAGATTTTGAAAACCGTGAGGCATTCCTCGCCGAAACGTGCGTCGGGTGTGATGCAAGATAACAGTGTGCTATAATATGAGTAAGCTGCTCTCACTCAACTGCATGTGCACTTTATATTAATGATTTATGCATTATCAAATGTTAGGCTACGTTAATGAGTATAACCATATACCATCATTTGGGACCTTACACAAGCCTTTTTTTGATAAGTATACCCAGGTGTTAGTAATTAATTAATTTATTTATTAATCTATTTATGTACCTTGGTCTCTCATATATATCCTTGTTATGCATATGCTATTACAGTAGCCCCATTATACACATGTGTCTGGCTTCTTTTTCCACACTGTGGTAGTCGTCCTTGTCTTTTTAAACTTGTGAGTAAATATATTTATTTCTTGTATTGTGTAATAATAAAAATTATAATTCTTTATTTAAATTTGGTCTTTGACTCAATTCTTTTAGGTTGTTGTTCTTATACATTATATGAGTCATTGCTAATGTTACCAGCAGTCATGGGTATTCACTGTGTTATATGCCCTTTTCCCCCCATATATTATATATTATTTGAAGTAATTTACTTTGTATGACCTTCAAGGGGTATTTTGGTTGTCCTCCGCATTGGTTGTGGGAATTAATACAGAATGTAGATTGGATAATGGTATAACTTTTAATTACACAAAAAAAAAAACACAAATTGCTGAAGTCTATTAAAGTCCAGTGTGGCTAAACACCACCTGACACATTTCAAAGTGTCCCGTACCTTAACCCGTTCCCGACATCCGCTATATATACACCGCACACACCGGGTGGGGGAGTTTGGAGCAGACTCACGGGCTGAGCCCGCTCCATAGGAAGGGCGTGTCAGCTGTGTGTCACAGCCGACACTTCCGCTCAAGCGCGATCCCACTCGCTTAACCTGTTAAATGCCGCGGTCAATAGAGACCGTGGCATTTAAATGACTAAAAACAGGGGAGCGACACACTGTAACGTTCCAACGCCCCCCCCCCCCCGTGGTGAGGTCAGGGGGTGCCATTGGTTGGCATGCCAGCCTAGGGGCCTGATGAAGGCCCCCAGGTCCGCCATCTTTGTACTCCTATGAAGCCCAAGACTGTCAGAATCCCAATATACTGCAATACATCAGTATTGCAGTATATCGTGTTAGCGATCTAACGATCGCTGGTTAAATTCCCATAGGGGACTTTAATTAAAATGTAATTAAAAGTTAAAAAAAAAAAATCTTTTCCCATTTTCCCTCAAACACAATGTAAAAAAAAAACAACAAAAACCTAACATAACTGGTATTGACGCGTCCGTAAAAGTCTCAACTATTACAATATGTCATTATTTAGTCCGCACGGTGCCACAAAATGATACCACTATAAACTACAGCTCGCCCCGCAAAAAATAAGCCCCCATACCGCTAAATTGACGGAAAAATTTAAAAGTTATGACTCTCAGAATGTGGCGACAAAACTCAAATTTTATTTTTAACAATCAGTTTTTTCCTTGTAAAAGAAGTAAAACATAAAAAAAAGGATATAAATTTAGTATCGTTGTAATCGTACTGACCCACAGAATGAAGTTAACATGCAGTATTTACCGGAAGGTGAATGCTGTAAAAACAAAACCACCTAAAGTATTGAGGAGTCACAGTTTTTTTCCTTTTCCACACCACAAATATTTTTTTCCACAGTTTCCCAGTACGTTATATGGTACAATAAATGGTGCTGTGGAAATCGACAACTCGTCCCGCAAAAAACAAGCCCTCATACGGCAATATTAATGGAAAAATAAAAATGTTACGGCTTTTCGAAAGTGGGGAGGAAAACACAAACGTGAAAATCCAAAAAATGGCTGCAGCGGGAAAGGATTAGTTGATCTTCTTTGAAGGAGCTGCTTGGAATGGGAGCAACTCATTGTCAAAGGACTCATCATTTACCACCAAGTGTTTCAGGCATATAGGCAACAGTACTGGGGCAGAAGCTGGAAGATCCGAGTCACAGTCATCAATCTCTTCTGAAATCTCTTTTAGTACTAAAATTCCTGGTACCCAGCTAGGTTATAGGGAGGGTGAAAGGGGCAAATACCCTGAGGCTTCGACCATATAGAGGCCTCCAAAACCTTCGTTAGAATAAGTGATCCAATTACAAATGTCTAATCTTTGGCTTTAAAACCTGGGACCCGGATTGTATAGCACTATTACAAATGCAGTGTATACTGGTATTTCTTGGGTCACAGAACCCCACACAATGTTTTGCCCAGTGGCCTTCATACACCTTGATCCAGTCCTGCCTGAAGCTTTTATACTGTATATACTTATGACTATTGGACTATTTTCTATGTCCATCTGATTGTCGTTTTAATTGTTGCTACTTAAAATTCCATTAATTGCATTGTAGCTGTTGTCCCATGATTCCATGCTGTGAAGTACGGTTTCAAACATTCTCATGGCCTGGTGTGACCTACAGGACTGTTCATCTTGATATTTCTTGTTTATGAATAAAATACCAAAACGACATGGAAGACTGACATGTACAGAGGCAGACAGGAGAGTGGTAACGCAGGAAATGTTCCTCTTAGCAAGGGAGACTGTGGAAGGTTGGGTGACAGGCCTATAGGCCAGTGATGGCCAACTGGTGACCCTTGGGCCTCATGTGGTCCTCATATGCCTTATGTGCGGCCCACCAGGGAAGGCAAATCTATATGGTGCCGCTCTCTTTCCCAGGTTAATGACCCGGCATGAGTGATCCTATACACTGAGTGCTGCGCCCAACTATTAAGAACGAAGAACCTCTCTGTTCTCTCCTCTCTTATGGGGGGCATTAAGGTGTCTTTCCCATCTCGAAAAGTTGTGTCAAGTGTATGATTATGTATATGCATCTATGTTAGAGCTTTTTTATTTGCCTGTGGTCTGAGTTTTCTATTTTGGAATTTCTTAATTTTTTCACATAAACCAGTTCTCAGCTAAATAAAATACATTCCGAAAACCCCAACCTAAAATATAGCTGTGTAAAAAAAAGTCATGTACATTTGTGTGTGTGTCGACCTCTTGATCGTGCTGAATGTTATGTACAGCACTTTAATGAAGTCATGGGCCATATTTGAAGCCCCCACAATATGTCAGGTTGACCGCCAGTATTCACCCACAATATTAACCCCTTCCCGACATTTGACGTATCCATACGCCAAAGTCGGGTAGGGGAAGTATGGAGCGGGCTCACGGAGTGAGGTCGCTCCATACGATGCCGGTGTCAGCTGTATGTTACAGCCGACACTTCAGAGTAACTAGCGGCATTGTGCTCGAGTGCGACCCCGCTAGTTTAACTCGTTAAATGCTGTGGTCAATACCGACCGCAGCCTTTAAATCGTCAGAAAGAGGAGGGCGACCCCCTCTAACAGCTCATCGCGCCCCCCGCAATGCAATCGCGGGGGGGCGATGGTTTCTATGGCTGCCTGGGGGCTTAATGAACGCCCCCAGGTCCGCCATCTTTGTACACCTATTAAGCCTTGCCTCCGGCAGGGCTTAATAGATGCCTGTCACAATCACAATATACAATCACAATATACAATCACAATATACTGCAATACATTAGTATTGCAGTATATCGTGCAAGCGATCTAATGATCGCTGGTTGAAGTCCCTAACGGGGACTAATAAAAAAGTAAAAATGAGTTAAATAAAGTTTTTTTTTGTGTAAAAAAATAAATTTAAAAATTTAAAGTAAAAAAAAAAAACCCTTTTCCCATTTTCGCCCTAGAGCATAGTAAAAAAATAAATAAACATAATTGGTATCGCCGCATCCGTAAAAGTCTGAACTATTACAATATATCATTATTTAACCCGCACGGGGAACGCCGTAAAAAAAAATGGTAAACGCCAGAATGTCTATTTTTTGGTCACCTCCCACAAAAAATTAAATAAAAAGTGATCAAACCGTCGCATGTACACAAAAATGGCATTAAAAACTACAGCTTATCCCGCAAAAAATAAGCCCTCATGCCACTTAATCGACGGAAAAATAAAAACGCATGCCTCTCGGAATTTGGCGACGCAAAATAAATTTTCTTTTTTACACTTATTATATTTATTTGGTATCGCCATAATTGTATTGACCCGCAGAATAAATTTAACATGTTGTTTTAATTGCACAGTGAATTCCGTAAAAACGACGCTCAAAAAACCATGGAGGAATCGCTGTTTTTTTCATAGTCTACCCCACAAATAATAATTTTTTCAAGTTTCCTAGTACATTATACGGCAAAATAAATGGTGCCACAAAAAACTACAACTCGTCCCGCAAAAACCAAGCCCTCACAGTACTATATAGACGGAAAAATAAAGACGTAATGGCTTCTGGAATGTGGGGAGGAAAAAACGAAAATGAAAATCTGAAAGTTGTTTACGACGGGAAGGGGTTAATCATGTATTTGGTGAAGAATTCCATGATAAAAGACATTTTACAAGAGGACAAATCCTCAGATAAAGGTTAGGAGTTGTTATTTTTCCAGGCAATTATTTTGTAGGCAGAAAAAAGTCCGATTTATCAGATAAATATACAGGTTATTAGAAGAACAAGGTGCTGATGTATCTTTCACTCAACCTGTAGGTACAACAAATTGCAGAGACAAACTAATGTGCGCTGTGGTAATTGTATAAGATAAAGCATCGAAAGGACAGGAATGAGAATTATTCCCGCTGTTGTGTTTCTCAGTAGAAAACCGATAGACGGAGCCCGGAACAGACTGTTGCTTTAATTTGACTTAATTAAGGGTTGGGATCTGAAGTTGAGCAGCTGCTCAGAAGAAGGGTTTTCGTTTTTTTGACAAACATTAATACATACATTCGGATTTTGAAATATAATTTTGTCGTTTGAAGGATCGGTGTTCCAGAAAAGCAGCGGCATTTGTGAAGGCAAATATACAATTATCCTTGTGTGAGACAACGTTCGATTGTATGGATGCAGCAGAGCTAAGAGCGCTGTGATTCAATGCAGAAAAGCTGAAATTTGTAATTTGGTATTGTGGTATCACAATGTGTTATTTAATGGTGGTGCTCCTAAATATGTAGTTCTTTCTGGTTAATATTGTCTACAGAACTTGACGTGGTTTAAAGCGACTGTCCAGTTTTGAGCCTAAAAATGATTTGCCTGTCAGTACCTACAGGTGATGCTTACCTGCTATATATTTTTCTCAGCGTTTGCTAATTGACTGCTTTTTAGCTCAACTCCATTAGGGAAAAGCAAGATCTGTGACTACAGCTTAGCTACAGTGCCCACAGGGTGTCTGAAGTAGTCTGAGATCCACCTCCTGACTCGCCATTGGTTCCGGATGCAGCTCTGCCTCTTCTGATTGGCTGATGTGTATAAACACAAGTCTATCACAGGTTCAGCAGGAAGTCAGTGCATAGAAAGCTGATTCTTATTACAGCAAGACCAGAATGTTTATTAACCCTTTAACAACCCAGACATTTTTCGTTTTTACGTTTTAGTTTTTCACTCGCCGCTTTCCAAGAGCCATAACTTTTTTATTTTTCCGTCAATAGAGTGGTGTGAGGGCTTATTTTTTTTTTCGATAGGAGTTGCAGTTTCTCTTGGCACCATTCAAAGTACCATGTAATGTACTGAGAAACGGAAAAAAAAATCTCTGTGGGGTTGAATTGTAAAAAAAAAAAATTCCTCCATAGTTTTTGGAGTTTTGTTTTTACAGCTTTCCCCGTGCGATAAAAACAACAACTTAACTTTATTCTAGGACGAGCTGTAGTTTTTACTGGTACCGTTTTTTGGTATATACTATGTTTTTATAATTTTTTATTTAATTTTTTTTAGCGTTAAGGTGACCAAAAAACAAGGATTTTATGCCGTTCACCATGCAAGTTAAATAATCGTATATTGTAATAGTTCGGACTTTTACAAACATGGCAATACCAATTTTGGTTATTTTCTTTATTTTTTACATTTTGTGCTTGGGGAAAAATGGGAAAAGTTTTTTTTAAAAAGTCTTAATATATATATATACCAGTAGAAAAACGGCAGCACTCTAATTCAATGTGCAGGTTCCAGTAATGGAGGGTGCCAGCTGATAGTCCCGATCCAAAGACCATACGTATATCCAAAAAGAAAATTCAGCAGCACTCCAACGATCAAGGTGAAAAAAAGGTGAAATTTATTGTGCCAACATGGCAATTGCATTGCCATGTTGGCACAATAAATTTCACCTTTTTTTCACCTTGATCGTTGGAGTGCTGCTGAATTTTCTTTTTGTATATATATATATATATATATATATATATATATATATATATATATATATTTCTTACTTTTTTTGCCAGTCCTGAAAAAAAAATTAACTCTTATTTTTTACACATTTTATTAGTCCCCCTAGGGGACTTGAACCACTTTGATCACTGGTACAGTACACTGCAATACAAATGTATTGCAGTATATTGTCATTCTTACAAGGCATGGCTTTGCAGAGGTAGACAAAAAGCAGACCTGGGGGCCTTCATTAGGCCCCTGGGCTGCCATGACAACTATCGGTCCCCCCAATTGCATTGTGGGGGTCTGTCTTGCTGTCGGAGGGGGCCGACCCTCCTTCTAATGGTTTAAATGCAGAGGTCGCTATTGACTGCGGCATTTAACTAGTTAAAAGGCCATGAACAGCAAGATCACTGCTCCTGGCCGTTATAGCAGCATGTCAGCTGTGATACACAGCTGACACCTGCAGCGTATGGAGCGGGCTCCAAACATCACCCCCCCCCCCAAATAGGTCAAAAGGGGTTAAGTACAGATTACTAAACTACCAGTAAGAAAAAAGGTGAAAATCAGGTAATTGTCACACATAAACTGAGGTAAATGAGTCCTAGTAAGGGCGAACCGGGAGAGTCGCTGTAACCCTTTGCCAAGGACGTATCTCATACAGTATGTCCTTGCAGGGAAGCACTTTATTAGCCTCAGGGTATGTTCACATGGTTAGGCCTCATGCACACGACCGTAGCCATGTGTACGACCGTGATTTTCGGGTCGGCTGGCCGCGGAGTGTCACCCGCGTCCATTATTTTATATGAGCCTGGACGGCAAAACATGGCCGTAATAAGACATGTTGGATCTTTCTAGGCTCCTGGACCATGCACGGACCATGGAAACCATGGTCGTGTGCATGGCCCCATAGAAATGAATGGGGCCGCAATTCTCCCGTGGATTTTCGGGGGAATTTTGGCCGCAAAAGCACGTTCGTGTGCATGGGGCCTTAACAAAATACAGCTGAAAATACGGAGCTGTTTTCAAGGGAAAACAGCTCCTGATTTTCAGCCGTTTTTTAATCAAACTCGCGTTTTTCACATCATTTTTTTACGGCCGTTCTTGGAGCTGTTTTTCTATTGAGTCAATGAGCGCGCCGTTTTTTGAAAATGAAGCGTAAAAAACACCCCGTCGGAACAGAAATCTGTATTTCCCATTGACATCAATGGGCAGATGTTTTGTATTGTAGGCGTTCTGCTTCCGATTTTTCAGCCATTTTTCGGGGGGTTTACATACCCTAAGACGCATCTGATACATCCTTGCTACAAATGGACTTACATCAGGCAAAAATTATAGATTTAGTAGCGTAGAAACTGTTTGGGGATTTTTATTACATTTGTGGATGATGGCCAAATGTTACGTGGCCTCAGTTTCAGTGTTTTTGAGAGCACAAGCTCTTGCTGATGTAGACGCTGTGGTATATTTGAACTTTGCACACCTTCATCTATTATTTGTACATTGGTTTTCTTTCTATTCCTCTGTCTGGATGCAAGTTTTGTTACAAGGTCATAAGATACAAGCTGTTTGTGGCTATAAACAACATGTTAAGACAACTGCAATCTTATGGTTGTCTGCTTTCAGGATATATATAGGTTGGGGGGGGGGGTTCTCACTTTTCATGGTGTGTAATTCTTGATTTTTATAAGTTGTTACTTTTTAAAAAAAAAATTCTAGCTTAAAACCAGATTTTTGGTTTCTTCAGTTCTGGGGATTTTGTGAAAATATTTTCATGTAGACATAGACAAAAGTGTAATGTGTGAACTGCACATCTCGAATGTTTATTTTTAAGACTTGGGTGTTGTGTGTTTAATTTTCTGCTCGGGTCAGATTTTAAGTTACAAACATGAATTTTTATTTTTTTAAAAATACACTTGGACACAAAATTGCAGGAAGCCGCCAGTGTGTATAAAGTACTGAGTGGTATTTTGATAAATTGCTAGGTGTCTTGTTATAAAAATATATGGGTATGAACAGTGGCAGACATACCATTGGTGCAACCTGCGCAGCTGCACAGGGGCCCAATGGGTAAGGGGCCCACTGTCATCTTAACATGTAAATGCCTGAGGGAATACATTTTATGGCTAACAACTACTCATAGATTGTTATAGAGACATAAGGGGTGATCTATGATAAGATATTGGAAGGCAAGGGACCCATAGGATGTTCTTGCACGTAGGCCCCCAGATATCTGTGTCCGCTCCCGGGTATGAGAGTTCAGTATGAATTTTTAATTTTACAATTCAGGTTTTATTTGTACAAGTCAAAATGTCAAAACAGTGGAAATTGTCCCGGCTACCAGAGGTGTCAAGAAAACCCTTGGCAGAGAAAGCGTTAATCTACTCTTGAGCTTCTAAGGTATATTTTTAAAGTGGTTTTTGCTGAGATGTGCCTTCATGTTTGTGATCGGTGAGGTTCTGATCGCAGTAACCCATACCGATCCTCGGAATGAAGGGGACGCTGCACTTTTCAGACGAGGTTTATTGCACAATTTCGGTTATGGAATCTGCACAAAATTTCATAACAAAGTACAGTATATACATAGTACCAAATATATTTAGAAAATCAACAATTACCAGAGAAATACTAAATTCAACTAAATGTTTAGATTTCCTTTCGGAGGTAGATATATCCAATATGATTCGATTTCCTCTCGTGAATCTGTACCATGTAGTATAACTATCAGAACATTTTCTCAGGGTTCAATCCCGCAACATGTCCCTCTCTTATCCCAGGCTCCTACTATACAATGTTTAGACAACAATGGACCAATGACGCTTATATTATTATACTTTTCTTGTTCTTTTTGGATTATAATTCAGTTTTTTCTATATTATTTCATCATTCACCAAAATTGTATACAATGTTTGCTTTTGCCTCCCCGTACTTTGCTCTTTTTCTTGAAAAAAAAATGTTTAATAAAAACTATTGTTAAATATTGTTATTGGATGTTTTTGTTTTGGTTTGCAACGTTATTTCAATCTAAAGTATAATATATTTTAATTCCATACATTAAAATATCAATTTTTTTTTATTCGTCCTAGGTTTATAGCAAAACCCTGTGCTTTGGCTCTCAAAATTCAATCAACTGGACCACAGAAGGCCCAGCACAATGCCATTCTGGAAAAGGTGTTTACTGCAATCACAAAGGTAAAGAAGAGTGGGAAAGTTCAGGTGGAAGAAGGCTGTAAGGGTATGTGCACACGATATCGACCATTACGTCTGAAATTACAGAGCTGTTTTCAGGAGAAAACAGCTCCTGAATTTCAGACGTAATGGCATGTGCAGGCGTTTTTCGCTGCGTCCATTACGGACGTAATTATAGCTGTTTTTCTGTGGAGTCAATGGAAAACGGCTCCAATTACGTCTCAAGAAGTGACAGCCACTTCTTTGACGCGGGCGTCTTTTTAAAAAAAGTTACGGTCGGCACAGAACATCGTAAAGCCCATTCAAATGAATGGGCAGATGTTTGCTGACGCTTTGGAGCCGTATTTTCGGATGTAATTCGAGGGTAAAGCGCCCGAATTACGTCCGGAAATAGGGTGTGTGAACCCAGCCTATGGGTGAGGGGATGTTCACACGGCTTATTTTCAGCAGTTTTTGGGACCATAAAAGCGCCTCCAAACGGCTAAAAATACGGAGGCTGAATGCCTCCAAACATCTGCCCATTGATTTCAAAGGGAAAAACGGCGTTTCGTTCCCATGGAGTTGTTCTTACGCGGGCCGTTTGTAAAAACAGTGCGTAAAAAAACGCCCCGTAAAAAAGAAGTACATGTCACTTTTGGAGCCATTTTTGGAGCCGCTTTTCATTGTCTCAATAAAAAAACAGCTCCAAAAACGGCAATAAAAACGCAGCTAAAAACGCTTGATGCATAAAAAACAGCTGAAAATCAGAGGCTGTTTTCCCTTGCAATCAGCTCTGTATTTTACGGCCATTTTTCGTTTGCCATGTAAACATACCCTTAGGTAACAAGGGGTGGCCCTGACACAGTCGCGATGCGGCCAACAACCGTGCCGGCACCGTGTTCGGTGTGGCTGTCAAATATCCTGTAAATGGCCGTTCGTTATTGCAGGTAAAATGGCCCTTTACCTGCAATATCATGTGGCCATAAAGGTTGTATTAATTAATGGGCCTATGATTTTGCAGATAAAGGGACGTTTTACCCACATTAACGCACAGCCATTAACAAGGTATTTGACAGCCGCGCCGAACATGTGCCAGCGCGGATGTTGACTGCGTTGCGAGGGTGTCAGGGCCGCTCCGTGTGGCTTTACCCTAATAATGTGAACTGCCGCTACAAGTGTGTCGGCAATTCATAGTACAGAGCTGTGAAAAGAAGGAAGGGAATGCAGTTTTAGTACTTGCAGTTTTACGTGCGTTTGTTTTATGTGGCGTTTTTCACCAGGCAAATCATGTAATTCCTATTTGCAACACATGATTTATTCTGTATAAAACGCCACAAAAAAGCGCCATGAAAAAACTTAAAACATATTGACACATGCGTTTTTCTAATCAGGCAAAAAAAAATAACCTATAGAGGTCTATGGGAGAAAAATGCCACTAACTGTCTAAAAAAAGGCAGGCGAGAGGGAGGGTCGAGCTTAAACACCATTTTTCTTATACGGGGACTTGTCTTTGCTCCACAAAATCTGCTTGTATTGCTCCTTCCCATACAAAAATATAGGAAACTACAAGATGCCATGTTACAAAGCAACACCCTATATATCAAAAGTACAGACACTTGACGCTCGGTTCACACTGCATTTGGACACTTTGTTCAGTGGGACTGTTTGAAATTTTCAACAAAAGTTAAGTACCATATGTGTACAATTATATGTCTACACAGTTTCATAGATCTGCAATTGACTCCCTATGAAAAAAAATGCATATGACGTAGCGTACGTTTTTCATGTATACAGTTAGGGTATGTTCACATGCAAACTCAAAAACGTGTCAAAATACGGAGCTGTTTTCAAGGGAAAACAGCTCCTGATTTTCAGATGTTTTTTAAGCCACTTGCAATTTTCGCTGCGTTTTTCGCTGAGTTTTTTTACGGCCGTTTTTGGAGCTTTTTTCAATAGAGTCAATGAAAAACGGCTCCAAAAACGTTCCAAGAAGTGACCTGCACTTCTTTTTAGCGGACGTTTTTTTCCGCGTAAAAAAACGCCGCAAAAAATGCTCCGTCAGAACAGATAGCCGTTTTCCCATTGAAATCAATGGTGAGATGTTTGGAGGCCTTCTGCTTCCGATTTTTCGGCCGTTTTTTGGGCGTTTACAGCCCGAAAAACGGCTGAAAATAGGCCGTGTGATCATACCCTTATATTGAAAAGAATAGTCCACTACACTTTACAATACAGTAGAGACTGAGGGTTTGTGCACACGATAGCAGGCATTTACGTCTGAAAAGACAGATTGTTTTCAAGAGAAAACAGCTGCCTCGTTTCACATGTAAATGCTCCTCCTTGTATTATGCGAGGCGTCTGTGACAGCCGTAAATCTTGAGCTGCTCTTCATTGAGTTCAATGAAGAACGGCTCAAATTACGTTGCAAAGAAGTGTCCTGCACTTCTTTGCCGAGGCAGTCAATTTACGCGTCTTCGTTTGACAGCTATCAAACGACGACGCGTAAATTACAGGTCGTCTGCACAGTACGTCGGCAAACCCATTCAAATGAATGGGCAGATGTTTGCCGACGTATTGTAGCCCTACTTTCAGGCGTAAATCGAGGCATAATACGCCTCGTTTACGCCTGAAAATAGGTCGTGTGAACCCAGCCAAAGGTATACCGACCTGTACCAAAGCGTATGCCAAAAGGACACTCTCTTGACATACAGATGTAGCCAAGTTTATCTTGCTGCAGCGTAATATCTCACAACAAAAGCCATTGAAAAAGTCAAGTTAAAGTTCCCTAACACTGTGTATTTAATGCGTTAAACGTCAAGATAAAGATGGCTACATCTGTATGTCTGGCTAATGATAGCCTATGGGCATATCAGATGGACTGTAGAGTTGGCGAGAATTTCCCAGTATAAATGACAAGCGTATATAAAAACTTGCCTCACTTAGACAAACACTTGCTTCACCACATATAGTATCTGATAAATGCAATATAATAGCATTTTTGTTTAAAAATCATACTGAATAACATTAAAGAGGCTCTGTCACCAGATTTTGCAACCCCTATCTCCTATTGCAGCAGATAGGCGCTGCAATGTAGATTACAGTAGCGTTTTTTTTTTCAAAAACCAGCATTTTTGGCCAAGTTATGACCATTTTTATATTTATGCAAATGAGCCTTTCTTAAGTACAACTGGGCGTGTTTAAAGTTATGTCCAACTGGGCGTGTATTATGTGCGTACATCTGGGCGTTTTTACTTCTTTTACTAGCTGGGCGTTGTGAATAGAAGTGTATGATGCTGACGAATCAGCATCATCCACTTCTCTTCGTTACCACCCAGCTTCTGGCAGTGCACAGACACACAGCGTGTCCTCGCGAGATCACGCTGTGACGTCACTCACTTCCTCCCACAGGAACTTCATCGCGTCGGATTAGCGAGGACACGCTGTGTGTCTGAACTGCCAGAAGCTGGGTGGTAACGAAGAGAAGTGGATGATGCTGATTCGTCAGTATCATACACTTCCATTCACAACGCCCAGCTAGTAAAACAAGTAAAAACGCCCAGATGTACACACACAATACACGCCCAGTTGTACTTAAGAAATGCTCATTTGCATAAATATAAAAATGGTCATAACTTGGCCAAAAATGCTCGTTTTTGAAAAAAACAAAAACATTACTGTTATCTACATTGCAGCGCCGATCTGCTGCAATACGAGATAGGGGTTTGAAAATCTGGTGACAGAGCCTCTTTAAGGGGTAAGTATAAGACATAAAGTAACAATAATTCTACTTCATATACTGCGCTGCTGAGATGACATTTTCAGATAATAATAGGTGATAAAAGACCTTCAAGCCACTATTAAAGTCCAAATTTGTAAGAACACCCATAAACCTAAATGTATATAAAAAAAATAAAGGAGAGAAAATTAAATATTTCGCCCTTGGTAATTACTTATACAGTACAGTACGTCTATGTCTGACCTAAACTAGTAAAATGACTGTGCAGAAAATGGCAGGTTGCTATTGATAACACCATTTTTGTGGTAGTTAATATGTTCCTCAGAATTGGACTGGCCTACTAGAGGGTCCCCTGGTTGACCCTAGGCTCTGACATTATAATGGGCCCCAGCGGTCCATAGACTTTTATGACCTTATTGATGATGTGCCCTGTGTGTGAAATTATATCAACAAAGATTGGCATGAAGTTAAATGTAGAATTGTACATGTTCTGTAAAGATGGAGGATGGACCTTCGGAATCATTTCCTCTGGTGGGCACAGCCCAATTTTGATGTTCCCGTATGTGCTATTGTATATTCTGGACTTCCTATAAATGATATTCTTTACAATCTTAATTTTTACAGCACCCTGATGAAAAGAGACTGGAAGGGCTTTCCAAGCAGCTGGACTGGGACGTACGTAGTATTCAGCGCTGGTTTCGGCAGAGGAGGAATCAAGAAAAGCCGAGCACCCTGACCCGATTCTGTGAGAGCATGTATGTATCTGCATTATTATCCAAGTGTATAGGACCACGTTCTATTTCTCATGACAATGTGAATATGGTTATATTTATAGAGTACCTCCAGTTATACGGACATTATTTAGAAGAAGGTTTAGGGCACATTCAGACGTGGAGGAATTGCTGTTGAATTCCGCTGCGGACAGTCCGCAGTGGAATTCTGCAGCAGCCGTTTGTTACATTTCTTTCTATACATTTTTAGGAAAGTTAGTTCAGACGTTGCAGAAAATAACTGTGTGGATATTAGGCTGTGGTGAGGATTTTTTCCTCCGCAGCATGCTCTTTCCATTGCGGAGAAGAAGCGGAATTTCACTGCGGATTTCAGCCTTTGCAATGCAAAAACTGAAATCTGTGGCAAGTCCGCTGTGATATCTGCAACGTCTCAACATGGCCTTAGGGCATGGCCAGACATGTCGGAATTGCTCTGGAATTCCGCTGCGGACAGTCCACTGCGGTAATCCACAGCGGACATATTCTCCATTGGTTTCCACACCTTTTCAGTTAGGTTTGTGCTGACGTGGCGGAAAACTCCGCTGCGGACCATAGGCTGCGGTGCGGAATTTGGTGTCTGCAGCATACACTGGCTGTTGCGGACGTGTAGCGGACTTGTTGCGGAATTTCTCCATTGACTTCAATGGAGATTCAAAATTACGCAATGAAATCCGCAGATGTTATGTGTATTCTGTTGCGTATTGGTTTTTTCGAACAGGATATTTCTGCATTCTGGCTGGACCTATGTATTTCTAGGTCTACAGCCAGACTGAGGCCCCATGCACACGAACGTAAAAACGCCCGTAATCACGGGCCGTTATTACGGCACAGCCAGGCCCATAGAAGTCTATGGGTCTCACGTAATTACGGGTGACTACGTGTGTGCACCCGTAATTACGGGAGCGTTGCTAGGCGACGTCAGGAAATAGTCACTGTCCAGGGTGCTGAAAGAGTTAAACGATCGGCAGTAACTGTTTCTGCACCCTGGACAGTGACTTCCGTTCACAATATAGATCAACGTGTAAAAAAAAAATAGAAGTTCATACTTACCGAGAACTCCCTGCTTCTTCCTCCAGTCCGGACTCCCGGGATGACGATTGAGTCCAAATGACGGCTGCAGCCAATCACAGGCCAATCACAGGCTGCAGCGGTCACATGGACTGCCGCGTCATCCAGGGAGGTCAGGCTGGATGTCGAAAGAGGGACGCGACACCAAGACAACGACCGGGTAAGTATGAATTTATTTTACTTTTACTAGGGAAAGGGCAGCCCCTTCTCTTTATCCTGCACTGATAGAGAGAAGGGAAGTCCTCTTCACCTGAATACGCAACGGCTAATCCGCATCAATTTCCTGCACATGTTAGGCAAAGGCGCAACAGAATCTGCAACGCAGATTATGTGGGGCATTGATGCGGACAGTGTCGGCGATTAGCGATTCTGCTGCTAAGTGCAGCACGGACTGTCCATAGCCCATGCTGCCGCTGCTCATAACTCTGCAGTAGGAGAGAGAGCATCCTGCTTGTCTCCATGGCTCCCGTATCCAGAACAGCCGCCAGCGTTGTAGAATGTAAAGTGATCCTACGGCACTGGCCGCCATTCTGGATACGGGAGCCATGGAGAGGAGCGGGACGCTCTGTCTCTAACTGCAGAGTTATGAGCAGCGGCAGCACGGACTATGGACAGTCCGTGCTGCACTTAGCAGCAGAATCGCTAATACAAGTCATTTAGAAAAATTATTATTGTGCACATTCCTGCACTATAATCATTTTTCTAAATAATGTCAGTATAATTGGAGGTGCGCTTTAAAGCAGATCTCCAGTATCCCGCTTACTGAGGGTCATTTATCTCAGGATATTTGCGCCCATTACTTATGAACCTTTTTTTTTTTTTTTTTACTGTTGGTTTAGTTGCTAGTATTTTATAATATTTTTATTGTAATGATGAAATTTGCTCTCCATGCAATGACTTCTTAGTAAGCATGTGTTGGGTTTGGATTTATATATAGCAGCTAATCAGAACAAGCAGAGCTGCAGTGTGTAGCATGGTGTAGGGACAGGGCAGCAGCCCGAGCCTCTTAGGGCATGGCCAGATGTGGCGGAATTGCTCCGGAATTCCGCTGCGGCCAGTCCGCTGCGGAAATCCACAGCGGACATTTTCTCTATTGGTTTCCACAGCTTTTTAGTTAGGTTCGTGCAGACGTGGCGGAAAACTCCGCTGCGGACCATAGGCTGCGGTGCGGAATTTGGTGTCCTCAGCATACACTGGCTGTTGCGGACGTGTAGTGGACTTGTTGCGGACTTATTGCGGAATTTCTCTATTGACTTCAATGGAGATTCAAAATTCTGCAATGAAATCCACAGATGTTATGTGTGTTGTGTTGCGGATTGCTTTCACGAACAGGATATTTCATCATTCTGGCTGGAGCTATGTGTTTCGAGGTCTATAGCCAGACTGAGATGGAATGTTTTAAAAGACAGCAGGATGTTCTCTTCACCTGAATACGCAACGACTAATCCGCATCAATATACTGCACATTTTAGGCAAAGACGCAACAGAATCTGCACCGGCATGGCCACACGTGGTGTATTTCCTGCGCAACTGTCCGCATCAATGCCGCACAGAATCTGCGTTGCAGATTCTGCTGCGGATCTGCCCAAAATGTGCAGTAAATTGATGCGGACTAGCTGCTGCGGACTGCGGTAAAAGTACTTCCCTTCTCCCTATCAGTGCAGGATAGAGAGAAGGGACAGCACTTTCCCTTGTGAAAGTCAAAGAAATTCATACTTACCGGCCGTTGTCTTGGTGACGCGTCCCTCCTTCGGCATCCAGCCCGACCTCCCTGGATGACGCGGCAGTCCATGTGACCGCTGCAGCCTGTTATTGGCCTGTGATTGGCTGCAGCCGTCACTTAGACTGAAACGTCATCCTGGGAGGCCGGACTGGAGACAGAAGCAGGGAGTTCTCGGTAAGTATGAACTTAAATTTTTTTTACAGGTAGCTGTATATTGGGATCGGTAGTCACTGTCCCGGGTGCAGAAACAGTTATTGCCGATCGCTTAACTCTTTCAGCACCCTGGACAGTGACTATTTACTGACGTCTCCTAGCAACGCTTCCGTCATTACGGGAGCCCCATTGACTTCCTCAGTCTGGCTGTAGACCTAGAAATACATAGGTCCAGCCAGAATGAAGAAATGTCAAGTTAAAAAAGCAAAACGCATCCGCAGCACACATAACATGTGCATGACAGCTGCGGACTTCATTGCGGAAATTAGAATCTCCATTGAAGTCAATGGAGAAATTCCGCCATGAGTCCGCAACCAGTCCGCCACTGCTCCGCAACAGACAGAGCATGCTGCGGACACCAAATTCCGCTCCGCAGCCTATGCTCCGCAGCGGAATTTTACGCATCGTCTAAACGAACACTGCTAAATTAAAGTGGAAGTCAATGGAGAAACGGCTCCGCTGCGGATTAACGCTGCGGAGTGTCCGCAGCGGAATTTAAGTGAAATTCCGCCACGTGTGAACCCAGCCTAAGACAGGAGGTAGATTTCAGATTACCTCTGACTCTATGTACATAACGATGCTAATGTGCAGTCACAGATCACAGTCAAAGGGAGTAATTGCATACTTACAGATATATGTCTTTCAATTTCAGCTTGCTGTCAGGAAATGGAAACATGCTAATATACATTCATAGGCTAAAAC
Source organism: Rhinoderma darwinii (assembly GCF_050947455.1). NCBI lineage: Eukaryota > Metazoa > Chordata > Amphibia > Anura > Rhinodermatidae > Rhinoderma > Rhinoderma darwinii. The sequence goes on from NC_134692.1 coordinate 30,441,386, forward strand.
CTGACCTGATCTTTGTCACACAGCTTCTTACAATGTATGCCACTATTTAAGAACTCAGTCAAGAGCTAAGAAGTGTAGAGAGATTTAGGTTTAGGAATTTTGTGGTCGATTTTTACTGCCTGCAAATAACTCAGTGTGAACTGGGCATTATGGCGCTGCTTTGTTTAGAAATGCAAACACTGATACATTGTAACAAATGCTCATCCCCTGAATTGTCAATAGCCCCACTGACTTGTATGGGTCAGTGTGCTGTCCGTTGTTAAATGAGAAAAACATTTATGTGAGTAAGGCCTAAACCCCTTTAAATAGTAATCCCCTGAAATATTATTATATTTGGTATACTGCAGTGAGTGTAATGATAATATAGTAGATAAAGTGGGTAATTCAAGTATCCTATTAATTCTGTGTCAATTTACTAGCAGACTCCAGGCTGTTTTTTAATTGAATGCAGTTTGTGTCCCTTCCACAGACTACAGGCTAACATAAACGGTAGCCTGTAGTCTGCTGATAGATTTATTTGGTGCTGACAGCCTTGCAGATTGTTATTAGATCACTACAGAGTCTAAAGTGAGCAATTCTAACATTTCATACAGAATTTTTTGGTATTGCTAATTATGCACTTCCCTAATATAATACTAATAGTTTCCTTGGTCCCCTAAAGATGAACCTACGTAAAAAGGAACCTGTCACATTAAACATTTTGTGAAATCTGCAGGCAGCATGTTAGGAGCTGATCAGAGTGATATATAGTTTTGATGGTAAAGATTCAGTATAACTTGTATTGTATTCATTGAAATCTCGGCTCATTCTGGGTTAAGGAGTCCAGTGGGCGGTCCTACTCAGTGATTGATAGTTATCTGTGTGTGCACACTCATGCAGGTAAGGCTGTCAATCACTAGGTAAGACCGCCTACTAGACTCTTAAACCCAGAATGAGCAGAGAGCTAAAGGGGTTTTCTGAGATCGTAAAAAATGGGGGAACTGCCATAAAACAATAATAGACCCATTACTTATCTGACAGATCCCCCAGCGGTCCAGCACAGGCGCTCCGCTGCTCCTCGCCGCTCTTTGTTTAATGTGCTCCAGCCATGACAAGCCCGTATACTCACGTGATCGCTGCAGCCGATCACAGGCCTCAGTGGTATACAGCACAAAACCACTAAGGCTATACAGCAAATGAAGGTATACATAGACCAAGGGCGGGAGCTAGAACCGTTTGGCCAGGCTGTGATAGGTTCTCCCACTCCTGAGCCTACCAGCCTGAGTGGTAGCAGATCGAGTCACTCTAACAGACCTAGACACAGATGCAGGCTGATTAACCACGGGCGTCGACACAGAAGCTGTGTCAGGCAAATCCTTTACCGTATCCCCCCTTTTATGAGGGGCCACTGGACCCTTCCTAGGTGGACCTGGCTTGTTGGGGAATCGAAGATGGAACTTCCTGAGCAATAACCCGGCGTGAACATCCCGGGCGGGTACCCAAGTCCTCTCCTCAGGCCTGTATCCTCTCCAATGGACCAGGCACTGGAGGGAGTATTGGACCATCCTGCTGTCCACAATCTTGGCCACCTCAAATTCTACCCCTTCAGGAGTGAGAACAGGGGGGGTACTTTAAAGGATTTGCCTGACACAGCTTCTGTTTCGACGCCCGTGGTTAATCAGCCTGCATCTGTGCCTAGGTCTGTTAGAGTGACTCGATCTGCTACCACTGAGGCTGGTAGGCTCAGGAGTGTGAGAACCTATCACAGCCTGGCCAGATGGTTCTAGCTCCCGCCCTTGGTCTATGTATACCTTCATTTGCTTCTTGTCCTTTGCCTGTGATTCTCTCTGGTTCCTGGCTCTGCTGTTCCTGCTACTTACATTTGACCTGCTCCATATTGACCCTGGCTTGTTTGACTAGTATTCTTCTGCTCTGCTTTTGTTACCACGTACTCTCCTGGTTTGACTCGGCTCGTTCACTACTCCTGTAGCTCACGGTGTTGCCATGGGCAACTTCCCCACTTCCCTCTCTTCTGTGTACCCTGTCTTGTGTTGTCTGTCATACACATATTGAGTGTAGGGACCGTCGCCAAGTTGTATGCCGTCGCCTAGGACGGGCCGTGCAAGTAGGCAGGGACTGGGTTGCGGGTAGATTAGGGCTCACTTGTCCATCTCCCTACCCCGTCATTACACCCACATATATGAACCTGCTCAGCTCCTCCTGCTCTGTGACATGCTACCCGCAGATTGGACAGTATGTTCAATGTGACAGGGTCTCTTTACGTAAAAATAAATTTCCTCTTTCCGAACTTGGGCCAGGCCCAGTCTAATTAAGTGAAAGGATAAAGGTTTTGCTTGCTGCTGCCAGTGCATGAAAGCATTCAGTCAGTTTTAATGTGGAATTAGTAATTGGTTTTGAGCATCAACTAGAACAATATTATTAAAAGCAGATGGCATGTACAGTTTTATGGCATATTTTGTGTGATGGAGTACATAGTTAATTAAATAACATGACACGCCATGATATAATCTCCTTTATTTATTAGGCCATACTGTCAGATGCGATCAGTAGGAGTTTCTGCTAAGAAAAGCGTTCGAGGTCTCCACCAATTTGGTTTAAATGTCCCTAACATTATTTCAGGGTGCAGTCATTACATGTTGTCATTGAACATTTGTCGTGTTTCCCAAACAATTACAGAATGTATCCTTAGCACCTGAAAATAAAAGTCAATGGGGCAGATTTAGGACCCATGCACATGACCGTGCCCGTAATCACCATCTGTGATTACGGGCATGGCCGACCACGGACTGCTGTGGACAGTCTTCCGCATTTGCGGACCGTGTTCTTGTTATAAAGTATGGGAGCACGGTCCATAAAAGAAAAAAATAGGACATTATTTCTATGGCACGGACACCTTCCCATAAATACGGGACATAAATTTGTACTTAAACCTCTTTTTTATATGTACATTGCCCTGGAATTATTTAAAATAAATAATAACAAAACTTAATATTATCTAATTTTATGCTCATAAAAATTCATAGACCCTACCATTACATATCTGGTCGCTCTAAAAAACTGCACCTGCAAAACTGCAGCAACAATGCCCTGTGTGACTGCAGCCTTATTATAAACATTTCTAGTCTCTTTAAGATAAATTAATCTCTCACACAATGAATCTACCATATATCTAAATTATGTGTTCTTTATTCACAACTGAAGGGGGCGCTTTAGATATGTGCTTCATCCATTTATACGTTGGGACAGGCTTTGTTAGATTTTCCCTTATCTTTCTACAAATAAATTAGACACTTTTTTAGTATTTGCTTTCCTCAACTTTTACCTTATTTTCCTGTTTTTATGAGTAAAAATATTACTACCGTCCTCGACTTTGACAGTTGTATATATTTTTACATGGAGATAAAAATGCACTTTGGATGTCGATCAGGGTAAAGAAATGAAATGCAAATGAATAAAAGGCAATTTTTTAAGTACAAAAATTGTGCATCTTAAGTGGAGATACGGTGCCGTCATTTCTGTTCATTTTATCATCTGAGAGCCAGGAAAGATCTGAGAAATTGAAGATAAGTGACTTCACATCAGAGCTGAATAAATCCCCTTGACTTTCAATGAAGCATGCAGTGAACAGCTAAACAGTGTGTCAAATGTCTGTTCAAGCAAAGACAGAGGCCTTATTAAATGAGCATTATCTCTGACCAAATGCCTAGGGGGAATGTTTCACGTAGAAATTAAAAGGCCGTGGTTTACTGCATGTAGTAGACCCTATCAATGGATTACAACAACATGAAAATAAAGATTCTTTTTATCCTTGTGATTAAAGTTTAAAGAGGTTTTCCAAGACTTAAATATTGATGGCCTATACTCAAAACAGACCATCACAATTGGATCGATGTGGATCCGATCTCCGTGATTACTTAGGCAACAGCACCGTGCATATGGTTGTGGCTGCGCCCAGTACTGCAGCTCAGGCCCATTCACTGCTTCAGTCCCTTCATTCGAGGTTGGCACTCCCACAATTAAACATTGATGGCCTAATCCCTCTGATACCAGTCAGATCCCTCGTTTGCCTCAAGATTATCAATGTCTTAAAGATGAAACTTTGTGGAATCCTATCCATCAATAGTAGAATGAATGGCGACACAAGATAGTTACAAGGTTTACATACAAGTACATATAGATTAAGTATGGATGGAATATGTCCTTAGAGAATTTGAATGAAGTCAAATACTAAATTTTTGGTTAGTCCAGACCAATAATTCTGACAAATGCCAGTGTGTTCAGATTGTCAGTACATGTCTGATCATCAGGAAAAAATAGAAGCATTAAACCAAAGCATGTAACAGTCAAGCTAAATAGAATAATGTCTAATATCATGCATACATATATAGATATTTCTAGAGGTTTTTAGAACTGAAGATTTTGAGATAAAGTAGACCACGGACCACGTATTAGTAATTCCTATACAGTTTATGTATGAATGTCCACGGACCACGTATCAGTAATTCCTATACAGTTTATGTATGAATGTCCATATAGTTATCAGAGCTCAGTTTTTGTTTTTTTATCTAGAGCTCCTAATATGTTATATAGACATTAGGGCAGATTTACTAGTGTGGCTGCGTCGAAAATGTGTCGAAAAATGCAACAAATTTTAGTGCATTTTGGCGCATTTCATTTTTAGACTAATTTAAGAACAGATGTTTGCACCTCACTATACACTTTGAAAAAGTGTCTAGAAAGCCAACCAAGAAGAAAGTCTCTAGCATGTCTAGCAGAACATTTTTCATACAGCATGTGCCACTGTGATAAATTTGGCGAATCTTCAGACACCCTGGTCTAAGATTACGTTGTCTAAATCTCAATCATCTTAGTAAACCTGTCCCATTATGTTAAATTATAAACTTTTGTGTGCCACCACTAGAGGGAGCTCAGGAGTTTAATGCATACTGCATACTGTTATACATTGTAATGAATCATATAATTCTATACAGTAAACCCCTAGTGGCAGCTGAAGTCAATCAGTATTTTATAATTTAACTTTATATCTATACAGTTTTGGAGCGCTGTATAAAAAAACAGAGCAGCATTTATTATAAAGATATTTTTAAAGAAATTAATCAGCACAGAATACTGGATCTAATGGAGTTAAAAGGAAGACAATTACTTTAAACTGTTACTTTAAATATGAGTGAAGAATGTATTAATATTGGTCTGTGTATATTCTCATCAACCGCTCAAATTTTACTTTGCCAAGTAAAGGTTGCCGATTAATTTAGTATAAATTCTAATATCATAGCTGGATTTTTCACATTTATATATATTTTGCTTCTCGGAGATTGATAATTTGCTTTATGATGCATTACCCTTAATAAGTAATATTATAAAATCTGTCACTTTTCATTCTAGTATGTTTCATATTAGCACTAAATGATTCTGAAATCATATCTGGCTTTATTTTACCCTGAGGCTACAATTTATTAATACTATTTAATTTAATTTACTTTATAAATTCAGTTTGGCAAAATGACTTATGGTAGAAAAATCATCTTAGTTTTATGACATCTCCAAATGGAGATAAAATGCTGCTAAGCTGTCATCTATTATACGACTTCATATTGGAAACAAAGACTAAGAAGATGCTTACAATTTTGTTTGAATTACAGATGATTTACATAATACATAAATAATCTAAACTTGAAAAGTGTCATTTGTATCATCTGTTTCATATCTATCTATCTATCTATCTATCTATCATCTATCTATCTATCTATCTATCTATCTATCTATCTATCTATCTATCTATCTATCTATCTATCTCATATCTATCTATCTATCTATCTATCTATCTATCTATCTATCTATCTATCTATCTATCTATCTATCTCATATCTATCTATCTATCTATCTATCTATCTATCTATCTATCTATCTATCTATCTATCTATCTATCTATCTATCTATCTATCTATCTATCTATCTATCTATCTATCTATCTATCTCATATCTATCTATCTCATATCTATCTATCTATCTCATATCTATCTATCTATCTATCTATCTATCTATCTATCTATCTATCTATCTATCTATCTATCTATCTATCTATCTATCTATCTATCTATCTATCTATCTATCTATCTATCTATCTCATATCTATCTATCTATCTATCTATCTATCTATCTATCTATCTATCTATCTATCTATCTATCTATCTATCTATCTATCTATCTATCTATCTATCTATCTCATATCTATCTCATATCTATCTCATATCTATCTATCTATCTATCTATCTATCTATCTATCTATCTATCTATCTATCTATCTATCTATCTGTCAGAGAGCAGGATTGCAATTATAAATCTGGAGGAAATAACACAGGATCACACTATTGACAGTAAGGGCACGATCAGACGTGGCAGAATTTTTTTCCACAGCAAATGTTGGTGCAGATTTGGGGCAATTACACAACGAATCTGCTCCAACATTTGCATATTTGACAGGTAATTCAGACGTTGCAGATATCACAGCGGACTTGCCACAGATTTCAGTTTTTGCATTGCAAAGGCTAAAATACGCAGTGAAATTCCGCTTTTTCTCCGCAACAGACAGTGCATGCTGCGGACTGAAAATTCCGCACCGCAGCCTGTGGTCCACAGCGGAGTTTTCCGCAACGTTTGAACTAACTTTCCTAAAAATGTATAGAAACAAATGTAAAAAACGGCCGCTGGAGAATTCCACTGCGGACTGTCCACAGCGGAAATCCACAGCAATTCCGCCACGTCTGAATGTGCCCTAACTGATTGGAGCAGCTCAGCTCTTCCTCTCCCTTCCTGCACAATGACTCCTGCACATGCCGTAGAGCATGCCCACAACATGCTCCCAGTAGGTCATTTTCTGACTTTGTTTTCCTATTTCCAGTTGCCTGCTGTAAAGCCATTTCCATAATCATGTCACAAAAATAGAATTAAAAAAAATAAAAATAAAAATAATAATATATATATATGTATATCAGAAAATAAAAACAGATAAGAAACAAAAGTGTATGTTTTTATTTAGTTAAAGAATATAAGGTGATACATTCTCCTTAGGGTCAGTTCACATTGAGTTTTTTTACACGTTTTTTGACACGGAAACCGCATCGCAAAATGCGCCAAAAATGGCCAAAAATGCCTCTCATTGACATCAATGGGAGGCAGAGAAAGCGTATTATGCGGTGTTTTTGCCCGCGGTGCTCAATTGTCGCGTAAAACGCGGCAAACGGCGTGCAGGCAGATCAAAATCTGCCTCAAAATTCCAAACGGAATTTTGAGGCATAATTTTCTGCTTGCAAAAAAACTCAATGTGAACATACCCTTAATGTAAAGTAAACATATTTGTACATCCAGTAACGCTTCTTTAATTTTGTATCAAGGGGACCAAAAAAATAAAATGCTACCGTAATACCTGCTAGTGTCATTATATATTTGAATTATCTTGTGAGATTCCATACTATCTCGAAGTTACAAATGCCAGACTATTAGATTATGATTTCTGACCTATATTCTGCAGCTGAATTTTATTAAATGTTTTCTCATTTCTTCTCTATCCTAGTTTATAGCAAATTATAATTTCATTCATAATCTAGACGGTTAAAAGGCTTCTGTTCTATGGGCCGTGCCTGGTGTTAATAAATATGTGCAGGAGAGAAATATTACCATGGAGAGCGCTTTTAGATTGATATTAAATAGGGACATGTTGTACTGATACATATTCAGATAGATTGTGATCACCTCTGTTCTGTGTAATAGCAAATGTGACATAATCTTTCATAAAATGTAATATTGAATGTATCTACATCAGTCAACCAAACATAAACATTAGTACTCAGAGAAGTGGCGTTGTTACCCGTAGCAACCAATCAGAGATCGGCAGTCATTCTCTAAACTGTTCTAGAAAAAACATCAGAGTACCTCCAGCCCCTATCAGACATAGAACCTGACTCCTAACCTCTAAGGGTAAGTGCACACAGGGCAAATACGCTGCGTAAATGTACACAGCGTATCCGTGCTGGAAGCCGCAGGGAATTCCGCCTGAAAAACCGCACCAAATTGTGGTGCAGTTTTTCGGGCGAAATCTCCACTGCGGAGATGCCTCAAGAAAAAAAGTTAATACTTATCCCGCGACACATCCCTCTGCTATGAGTGCAGCCCGGGATGATGATGTACGCCATGTGACCACTGCAGCCTTTGACTGGCTGCAGCAGTTACATGGGATGAAATATCATCCCATGAGGTCGGACTGCACTCAGAACAGAGGATCGCTTCGCTATAACCACGCCTGTAGGTAAGTATTGATCATTTAATTATTTTTAACCCACCCCCTCAAAAAAAAAATATTCTGATTTGCAATTTTTGCTGCGGAATCGCAGTTTTTCTGCCACAAAAAAAACCCAACATTTGACTATTTGTTGCGGGATTTACCTCTCCATTGTATTCAATAGGGAAAACCTGCAACAGAAGAGCAGCGATTCCGCAACATAAATTGTTATGCTGTGGATTACAAAAACGCACCGCAGGTCAATTTATGAGTGGCAAATTTTTCCTGCAGCGTGTGGATAAGATTTGTTCAAACCTCATCCACTCTGCTGCTACTGTAATATGCTGCAGATTTTCCGCAATGAAATCCGTTACGGAAAATACGCAGTGTTTACGCAGTGTGTGTCACTCACCTAACTATGCCATTTAAGCCCCCATAATGCTCTGCTCTCTGGCATCCTGCAGAACTCTGAATTTAGCTTTAGAAGTGAGTGGAGAAGAAAATATGTCTAACTCAAAATTATTACAAGACAAATAAAGCAAAGAATTGAAAAAGTTTTTTTCTATTTTTTTAAAGTGCATGTTGTACTATTGTTGTTCAAAACGGGAGTTTTCCTTCAACTTTAAAATAATGAACATTCTCAAATATGTCGGCTTGCTTTATATCTGTTGACTCTACATTATAAGTCAGAGGAGACCAGCTAACTGCACTTTTTAGGGGCCACAGTAACAGCTATTGGCTATTCAGGAGCCTTAAACATAGATGCATAGATGCATGTTCTGCATCATAAAATGTTTCTTCTAACTCCACCCCTAATCATCTTGGCCACACCTACAACATCAACCCCAGTAACTATACCCTCAGTACTATGCAGAGCTAGTGACTTAAAAGATGCCTCTGAATTGTACCAATAGTAGTGCTCACAGTAAACTATTCCACACTAGGGCCCATAGTACCTACACCGTGGTGCCACGTTGCCACCTTATATTCTACAGCACTGGACCACAAGTGGGTGCACGCAAAAATTCCACATCACTGGACCACAAGTGGGTGCACGCCTCAATAGGACCAGGTCCACGGTCCTCAATACTGGCCAATCTAAAAATAGACTCCCTGTCAATTTTTCGATTGCCCTATATAATAAATCCTATCCCACAGCAGTGCCCACAAAGTAGTTACCGCTGCAACAGCGCCCATACAAATGTACCAGCCATAGAATTGCTCAAAAAAATGTGTCAGCCATTGCACCAGTATAATACATCACATTTATGTCCTTCGTGGTAATACAGATGTAGGCATCTTTATCTTGACTTTTAACGCATTAAATACAGTGTCAAAAAAACGTTAACTTGACTTTTTTAATGGCTTTTCAATGGCTTTTGTTATGTGAAATCCCGCTGCAGCACGTTATCAGTCAAGATAAACTTGGCTACATCTGTACATTGCTTTCTACTCCTCTAAGAGGAACTTACATGTGAGCAGCCACTCATCAGCCAAGTAAATGTAGTTATCTTTTTCTGACATAATGGGCAGAAAGGATCCCGGATGTGTTACGTTCCAGGTCAGTGCCTGGGATCCAAAACTCTCTCACTAAATACTTGTATTTAGATTGCAAATTTGTACAAGTATTATAGATTGCAAATTTATCCAAATAATTTCACACACCAGTTTTAAAACTTTCTCTCTAATTTGTGACATTTTCCTGTTCTATGAAAATCAATTGGAGGCTTTAGAAGCCGCACTTCTATCTACCAGTGAAACTACATAATATTGTTTGAAACCCTGATTTGTAATCATAGGACCCCATGGCAAAGCAAAATGAGCCTCGCCCCCCCCCCCCCTCCACTGCGGGCTCCGACAAACGTTCTACTTTTTTATTAAATTGTCCACCATAATTTTGCACCATAATTGTCCACCATAAAAGTTGGAGCTCCGTTTTTTTAAAGCAATGCACGGAACGTCTTTTCAAATATCTATATACATATACGGTTATTAAATCATACCACATAGCGACTGAATAATACCCCCGTACTGTTACTGAATAATACCCCAACACCATAACCGCATAGTGACTGAATAATACCCCCATACTGTTACTGAATAATACCATCACACCCTCACCACTTAGTGACTGAACAATACCCCCATACTGTTACTGAATAATACCACCACACCATAACCGCATAGTGACTGAATAATACCAACATACTGTTACTGAATAATACCACCACATCATAACCATATAGTTACTGAATAATACCTCCATACTGTTACTGAATAATACCACCATACTGTTACTGAATAATACCTCCACACCATAACCATATAGTGACTGAATAATACCCCACACTGTTACTGAATAATAACCCCACATCCTAACCACATAGTGACTGAATAATACCACCAGACTGTTACTGAATAATACCGCCACACCATAACCACGTAGTGACTGAATAATACCCCCATACTGTTACTGAATAATACCACCACACCATAACCAGATAGTGACTGAATAACACCCCATACTATTACTGAATAATACAGCCATACCATAATCTTATAGTGACTGAATACTACCATACTGTTACTGAATAATACCACCACATCACAACCACATAGTGACTGAATAATACCACCATATTGTTACTGAATAATACCGCCATACCATAATCATATAGTGACTGAATACTACCATACTGTTACTGAATAATACCACCACACCACAACCACATAGTGACTGAATAATACCTCCATACTGTTACTGAATAATACCACCACATCACAACCACATAGTGACTGAATAATACCCCCATACTGTTACTGAATAATACCACCACATCACAACCACATAGTGACTGAATAATACCTCCATACTGTTAGGGTATGTTCACACGCACTGTTTTCAGACGTAATTCGGGTGTTTTACGCCTTGAATTACGCCTGAAAAAATGGCTCCATTACGCCTACAAACATCTGCCCATTGCTTTCAATGGGTTTTACGATAGTCTGTTCCCACGAGGTGTAATTTTACGCGTCGCTGTCAAAAGACGGCGTGTAAAAAGACGCCCGTGTCAAAGAAGTGCATGTCACTTCTTGGGACGTTTTTGGAGCCGTTTTTCATTGACTCCATTGAAAAACAGCTCTAATAACGTCCGTAAAATACGCTGCGAAAAACGCGAGTAGTTACAAAAACGTCTGAAAATCAGGAGCTGTTCTCAGGCGAAAACAGCTCCGTAATTTCAGATGTATTTTGCTACTGCGTGTGAACATACCCTTACTGAATAATACCACCACACCATCACCACATAATGACTAAATAATACCCCATACTGTTACTGAATAATACCCCCACACCATAACCACATAGTGACTGAATTATACCACCATACTGTTACTGAATAATACCACCATACTGTTACTGAATAATACCACCATACTGTTACTGAATAATACCACCATATAGTGACTGAATAATACCACCATACTGTTACTGAATAATACCACCATACTGTTACTGAATAATACCACCATACTGTTACTGAATAATACCACCACACCATAACCACATAGTGACTGAATAATACCACCATACTGTTACTGAATAATACCACCATACTGTTACTGAATAATACCTCCACACCATAACCATATAGTGACTGAATAATACCACCATACTGTTACTGAATAATACCACCATACTGTTACTGAATAATACCTCCACACCATGATCACATACATAGTCGACTCACATTATTATGACCACCTCCTACTTTCGACGTCAGCAGCGCGTAGCCCATGAAGGAAGTGATGTGTTGTGGTCTGGCTTGTTTGGTATACAATGCATTCGCAAAGTCTTCGTACCCTTTCACTTTTTTCACATTTTGTTATGTTGAGACCTTGTGCTAACAAACAAAAAAAAAATCACGTTTTTCCCCATGATTCTGCACTCAACACTCCATAATGACAAAGTGAAAACAGAATGTTAGAAATCTTTGCTAATTTATTAATGGGGTCCCTCAATCCCATCACCACCTGTGAGATGGAAGCTGTCTACGAGCTACGCTTTTTCCATAACTCAGAAGTTCAGAACTCGGCTGTTTCTGTAACTCCCATGTACTTCTTTAGCAGTTACAGAAACAACATAGCTCAGCAAACTCGGCTGCTTCCATAACCATGACCACTTCTGCAGCGATTCCCTGTCTGGTTGCGGCCATTTCCTCAGGCAGAGACGGGGTCGGGGAACCCTGGTTCTCGAGATAGGTGTGGCTCTGAGAGATTTGACATGCATCTATGAGACATTTATAGCATTTCCTATGAATATGTCATAAATGTCTGGGATAGGAATACCCCTTTAAACTCTGTGTGCCTTCAGGCACCACTAGAGGGGTCTTTCTGTATAGAGATTTATACAAGTACTATTGAGATCTATGGGAGCTGTAAAAAGCATAGCATTCGTATGTTCTGCCTCTATGGAAGCTACGTCACTGTTTATAATGTTATGTATAATTACTGTACAATTTCCGTGCACTATAATCCAACCCCCTGGTCCAAAACAGAAAACCAAGGGAAAGGTTATAATATTTTGATAATATTATACTTTTTGTAAATTTTTAAAGATAGAAGACTTCTCGGAACTATACCATTTGTAAAGGCAGAATCAGAGTTATGCCCTGTGTAAACAGGGCAAGGATTAGCCGATGAACGAGCAAACGCTCGTTAATCGGCTGATGTATCGTTTCTGTAGCAGAAAATATTTTCGTTGTCAGCAGCACATCTCCCTGTGAAACAGGGAGAAGTGCTGCCGACATGATAGAAATGTATGAGGACGAGCACTCGTCCCCATACATAACTCCTTGTAAAAGGAGCAAACGAGCGCCGATCAACGGGCTCTCTCGTTGATAGGCACTCGTTGTTATGCCCAAAATGGGCCGTTGTAAAAGGTCAACAAAGAAAAAGGACTAGGAGATTACATTTATGGGTAATTGTAATACTGAAATGCATTTATTGTAGGATTTTTAACTTTGCAAGTCATTTTATATTTCAATGAAATATTAGCACAGTAACAGTGTTATAATTACCGACAGGAAAAAAGCAGAAAAGTCTATTAAATTGAAAACACTTCCTCTAAATGTACCATTGTGAAGTTAATCATATTTCCCTCATTTAATGAGAGTGGCTTGATGAACTTACTTACAAATACATTTAGTTTGTGAGCTGTGAAAATGAAAACAAGATAGGTAAATGGTGCATGAAGTTATAATAACTGTGCGTATTACATATCAGCAATGTAGGTGTTTAAATATAAAGGTGAAAAAGTTACAGTTAGCCCAGAAGGTCGACATGTAGATATATCCACCCTTACTTTTTCTTGAATTTGGCGATAAACAAAACATTGAATCTTAAATGTATATTTTTTTTAACATAGTGGTGTATAGGCAACGGATGGCCGACAGATGGCATCTGCAAGAGCCATTCATTACAGCCAGTAAAAAATGTATACATTGAACGTATACTTTTTGTTAGGATGGCTATCTATGGCCGATGGATGCCTCTGATGAATGCCATCCATCAGCCACAGACTTTCATGTTAAACATTTTTTATACAGATGTAGCCAAGTTTATATTGACCCTAATAACTTGCTGAAGCGTGATATCACTAAACAAGAGCCATTGAAATGTCATTCATTGAAAAAGTCAAGTTAAAGTTTCTTGCCACTGTGCATTTAATGCATTAAGAGTCAAGATAAAGATGGCTACATCTGTATGTCTAATGTATACGTCTATTTTACTGGGTGGCTTTGACGTATATACTTTTTTTAACATCTATGGTTGACAGATGGCTTACTTTTGACAATAGTCAGGGTATACATTTTTTTACATGTTTTTTTTTTAACATCTCGCGACATACATCTCGGATTATGTTAGATAAGTAAGGGAGAATATTTTTGTATGTTACAAGCATGGGTGCAGCATATCCTTATATTAAATGGAAAGCTGAAGTCCGTCAGAGCAAGACACGACAAGAGATAACAATTGCTAGCGGCTCTCTCCTTTGGCTCATATAGTAGGCTTCCATTTGGGGGACCTCCTTTATGACTCCTTATAGGGTTGGCTTGTGGGGCAACCCCTTTAATTCATGTGTCCTGGCTTTTGTAGAAAGATCACATACTTGTATATTATTAGCATATTTCCTATGTTTTTTTGTTGTGTTATAACTTACTTTTATTCACTGTGTTTTTACAGGTGGAAATTTACTTTTAACCTCTATATATTTACATATGGCGTCCGGTATCTGAAAAAGGTAGGTACATTTATTTTTATATGTCTTTGGTTTGTTAACCCACTTTACCTCCAAGCCATGGGGCTGAGCTGCAATACCAGATACGTCCATGGACAAAAGATTTGCGCAATTTTTTTGCAGACTTTTTTTTTGTCTCAGACAACCCATTTAAGGCAACAGTCAGATATATATATCACTACCCCACACCAAGAGGGATGTTACCATTAACCTCTTCAGTTCCCTACACCACAGGGGATGTGACCATTAACTCACTCACTGTTCTAGTTATGTCATTATAAACCCCTTCACTGCCCTAGTCCATGGAATATTAACGCTCTCGTGATATAGTTGTACAGGCTTACAAAACTAAACAAGAACCTTTATTATATCTGTGCTTTCTGTCCATTGCTGATTGTAAAAAAAAAAATTCTTTAAAATTCAAGGAAAAGTTATGTGAACTTAGTTGCCAGTAAAGTGATTTTTTTCATACAATGTAATTATAGATAGACCTCCTGGAAAAGCAGCAGTGCTAACAGACTACAAATCCTGTCAAAGCAATCTCTAGACTTAGTCTCATTGAGAATCCCAGTAGAAAGATTTTTCATGCTTATTCAGCGTTGCTTCTCTCTATACCGGAACGGACATTATTCTGCATTCAGTTTATCAGGTAACCTCTCTATTAGCATATTTATAACTTGCACAATCGAATCATTTCAAAGATATTTTATACAAGAGAAGTACCAGGGAATTATATATGCAGCAAAATCATGAAAATGAGCTCCGAATGTTTCTTGTTAAATATTTTTGTAGTATACTGTACAGTAAAGCTGGGGAATATAATGTAAGACCTCTGAGCTGATCTACTGTATACTAGGGTGTTATAAATGTCAAGTAACGTAATCGCCCATAAAAATGCAATGTTTTATAGAGACGATGCCCTGGTGACCAGTTCTCTTTCAATAAACCCCTTCAAGGAATATGACACTTAAAAGGATACTCCAAGCAATTCTGAAAAATGTAGTTGAGCCTGAAGTTTTGGAATAAGTCAAACCTCACATACCGTGAGCGTCTCGGCAAAGACAGGCACGTTGCAGTGACGTCATCGCACCTGTTTGCGCTGTACTACTCATAGCACAGTGCGGAGAAGCAGGGGGATCTCCTTTATTCGTCATGGGAACGGGGCTAGGTGAGTATTTGTTTATTATTTTTTTATTAGGCATTATGGCACCATCTAAGGGAGCATCATACTGTATAGAGGCACCTGCTAAGGAGGCATTATACTGAATGGGGGCCACTGCTAAGGGGGCATTAGACTGTATGGGGGCACCTGCTACGGGGTCATTATACTATATGGGGGCACCTGCTAAGGGGATATAATACTGTATAAGGGCAGCTGCTAAGGGGGTATTATACTGTATGTGGAAACCTGCTAAGGGGGAATTATACTGTATGGGGGCACCTGCTAAGGGGGCATTATATTGTGGCAGCTAAGGGGACATTATACGGTATTGGGGCATTATACTTTATGGGGCACCTGCTGGGGGAGCATTATACTGTATGGGGGCACCTGCTAACGGGGCATTATACTGTATGGTGGCATCTAAGAGAATATTATACTATGGGGCATTATACTGTATGAAGCAGCTAAGGGAAAATTATACTGAATGGGGGCAGCCACGGCCGATTCCAGCTTCTCTGCTGCTGGAGGCGAAAATGTAAATGCCGCCTCCCAGATCTTGATTGACATCCCCCTGGCTGTTCTACATCACTAGCAGCCTCCTCCAACTCTTGCGGATTCACCGTTGCCTTTTACTCCCCTGGCATAGGCAGTGCAGTGATGAAGACGGGCAGAGTACACCTTGCTGCACGGTGCGTGCCCAAGTAGTACGAGGCAATAGCGCATCCGAGAGAGTTGGAGGAGACTGGTAGGGATGTATAACAGCCAGGCAGTCGTCAATCAAGCATGGAAAGGTGTGTTTAGAGGCAAGACTCTGTGACTATTCAGGATAGCGGCACCGCCCCATGACCCTTTAATGAGTAATTAGCATTCCGCTTGTGCCGTTTCAAAACTTGATTTGATAGATTTTGTTGCATCTGAAAAAAACATACAAGGGAATGTTTGGAAATATTGCAGGTCATGTATTTACCGCATGATGGCGGTTCAAGGGGTTAAAACTATCTGACAGGTTCCCATTAAATATGCAATAAATTGAAAACAATTCCATCTGCCCTGCAATTTTGTTATTAGAAATAGATCATATATAATTACAGTACCACAACCAAGCTCAGTACATAAATACAGCACTTGAACAAAGCTCAGTACATAAATACAACACCAGAATCAAGCTCAGTACATATAAAACCCCAGAACCAAGCTCAGTACATAAATACAACACCAGAATCAAGATCAGTACATAAATACAGCACCAGAACCAAGCTCAGCACATAAATACAGCACCAGCACAAATACAGCTCAATTTAGTGCAACTCCTGCCGTATAGGTTTGTATGGCGTAAAACTACAGCTCCCAGCATGGCCCAAACAATGGTAAGTATATGCTGGGAGTTGCTGTTTCACAAAAAAAATCATACCACCTATTATCTTGCTGCAGATCATACAGTGACTACAGTACTGATTAGAGGCAGAATAATCATTTACATTAAGTTTCGCACAGGTGACGTCTTCTCAGATTCTAGTTGTTATTTTGCTCTTTTCTTCTCCATCCGGTCCAGACCTCTATGATGACTTCTCCCGGCCACAGCCCATTTCTGCAGTTTTCCGTTCAGATTTCTTCAGCTTCTCACATTTTAAACATTTCTGCACCTATAAACGAAGATAAAATTCTCATTGTGCCACACACTATGCCCCTAAATATAATAGCGCCATACACTGCACCTCCAATTATAATAGAACCATACACTGTGTCCCTGATTATAATTGCACCATACACTGTGTCCCACACACACACACACACACACACTGCCCCCTGTAGATAGTGCCCTCCATAGAGCCTTCTGTAGACAGTGCCCCATAGAGCCCCCTGTAGATAGTGTCCCACATATAGCCTCCCTGTAGATAATGCCCCACATATAGACCAACCTCTAGAGAGTTTCCCCATAGAGCCCCCTATAGATTGTGCCCTAGATATATCCCCCTGTAGATAGTGGCCCCATAGATCCCCCTGTAGATAGCCTCTGTAGATAGTGCCTCACATACTGCACTCTGTAGATAGTGCCCCACATATAGCCCCCTGTAGATAGTGCCCCACATATAGCCCCGTGTAAATAGTGCCCCACATATAGCCCCCTGTAGATCGTGCCCCACATATAGCCCCCCCAATGATAGTGCCCCACATATAGCCCCCCAATAGATAGTGCCCCACATAAAGCCCCCTGTCGATAGTGCCCAACATATAGCCCCCCTGTAGATATTGCCCCACATATAGCCTCCCTGTAGATAGTGCCCCACATATAGCCCCCCTGTAGATAGTTCCCCAAATATAGCACCCTCTGTAGATAGTGCCCCACATATAGCCACCTGTAGATAGTGCTCCTTATGTAGCCCCCTGTAGATAGTGCCCCACATATAGCCCCCTCTGTAGATAGTGCCCCACATAGAGCCCCCTGTAGATAGTGCTCCTTATTCACCTGTAGATAGTGCCCTACATATAGCACCCCATAGATAGTGCCCCACATATAGCCCCCTGTAGTTAGTGTCCCACATACAGCCCCCTGTAGATAGTGCCCCACATATAGCCCCCTTGTAGATAGTGCCCCACATATAGCCCCCCTGCAGATAGTGCTCCACACATAGCCCCTCACACACTTAACAGAAAAAAGCAACTTTACATACGCTCCTGATCCCGTTCCCGCACCGTCGTCTTTCAATGCAGGCCTGCTCTCTTCTGAGCAGGTCTGCTGGGGATGACATCATCGCGCTGCTTGCATCGTTAAAAGGCACTGAGTGGCAGGGCAAGTAATTCCGCCCTGCCAATCAGCGCCTTTCAATGACGCAAGCGGCATGATTACGTCATCGCGCTGCTTGCGTTGTTAAAAGATGCTGAGTGGCAGGTTGCCATGCCCTGACATTCAATGATGCAAGTGGAGTGATGACATAATCTCGCTGCTTACGTCATTGAAAGGCGCTGAATGGCCATGCTTATGCATATAATTGTATCTGCGTCCTATAGGCGCAGATACAATTGAAATGCAGGAGGCGATGGCGGCGGCTGATTTCAGAGGCACTGCCGCCCCCTCAGAGAGGTAGCAGGTCGCCGTCTGAGGCGATATGCTCATCTCGCCTCATGGACAGTGCAGCCCTGGGGGCAACTATGGGGGCATCATACTGTATGGGAGCAGCAGTGGGGAATTATACTGTGTGGGGCAGTTATGGGGACGTTATACTGTATGTGAGCAGCTATGGGGCATTATACTGTATGGAGGCAGCTATGGGACATTATACTGTGTGGGGGCATCTGTGTAGGCATTATACTGTATGGGGCAGCTATGGGGGCATTGTACTGTATGGGGTATCTGTTTGGGCATTATACAGTATAAGGACATCTGTGTGGGCATTACACTGTATTGTTACATCTAAGGAGGTATTATGCTTTATGGGGGCAGCCATGAGAACATTATACTGTGGGTTGGAAGCTATTTGGCATTATACTGTGTGGGAGGCACTATGGGGTATTATACTGTGTGGGGGGAAGTAATAGGGGAATTATACAGTATGGGGGCTCTATGGTGACATTATACTGAGGGGAGCCACTATTGGAGCATGATACCCTGTGGGGGCACTATAGGGCATTATACTGTGTGGGGGGTTCTATAGGGATATTATATTGTGGGGGGGGGTACTTTGGGATCATGATACTGCGTGGTCTGAAATGGGTGTGTATGGGTGGGGAATGAGCTGAGTTATAGGCGTGGCTTAACAGGGAAAAAATTTGGGAGGTATGTACTCATGTTATGCATATCACTGAATTACATAGCTGGAACCTGGGCAACAAGAGAGGTTAGTTTTAAGGCTTATGCTGATGTGATAAGCACCAATACATGGACAAAAGTAAATTTTTCTGTTGAAGCAGGGTGTCTCTTCCATGGACAATGTCTTCAGCTGTGCAATATTTAAGGTGTTTCTTGCATCCACAGCATGTTTTCAATCCCCCCACAACATCTCAATGGGCTTTAGATCCAAGGTTTGACTTGGTAATTTAAGAACCCTCTATCTATTTGTTTTTTGTTCAAGCATTCCGGGATTTACTATGATATCTAGGGTCATTCTCAAATTGCAAGGTTCACCTACAACTGAGCTTTGATTTTGTGGGGGTTTTTTGCATCGATTTTGCGTAATGGCAGCAGTTTGTTTTTTTTGCTGTAAATTTTGCAAGAATCGCTGCAAAAAAATTCACAAAGTCGGCAAGTGTAAATACACTCTGAGGGCTGCTTAGTGAATGGATTGCATCTAGTTTAGCTTTAAACCTTTTAATGGAAAACTCCAACTGAATTCAGTCCTCCCTGCAATTTTATGCAATTTTTTTTACCCTCACCTATTTATTATCGGGGTCCCTTCTTGTCTGACTGACTGACACAATGACTGACTCTGCATGGTTCAGTGGACATATGGACCCTGTTGAGATGGTAATTTTCTTCTGTTAAAAGTAATAGAACTATTGGAACAGAAATTGTAGTTTAAGGCCACTCGAGCTGAAATATTTAACTGGATAATATCCAAGAAAAGTGTAGGTTTTTTTTTTCCAAGTGACATTCACTTTAAGTATTTGAGATCCACTTGCTAATGCGAATGGAAATACATTTTAAAATGCAGTAAGTGATTTCCTTAGTAAAGAACCAGAATTGAAAAAAGTTATCCAAGGTTATTTAAAACATTTATAAAACCGAGGAGACCGGCTGACTGGCTTTACTAATGAATATATATTATGAATGTTTAGAAATGTTCGACTTTTGGCTTTTACTGTAATTTGTCTAATTGGTAATGTTGTTAAAACTTTTATATATATATATATATATATATATATATATATATATATATATATACATACATATATTTTTATCCACTGTCTAAACAGGCGCACTCTTAGGCCTAATTCACACGACCGTGTTCTGTCCGTGATATACGGTCCGCATGTCGTCAGTATTTCTCAGACCGAACACAGTGCAGAGAGGAACGCTACTGGCATTATAGTTATGTACGATGACAGGAGTCCCTGCCTCACTGCAGGAAATCTATCCCTTACCGTAATCATGTTTTCAGCATGGGACAGTAGTTCCGCGGGGAGGCAGGGACACCTAGTGTCATAGATAACTATGATGCTAGGAGCTCGGCTCCCTGCACTGTGTTTGGTCCGGGAAATGCGACCGACATGTGGACCGTATATAACGAACCGAACAAGTTCATGTGAATTAGGCCTTAAAGTGGACCTTTCAGTTCTCCTGACATTTTAGTAAATACTTGTATTCCCCATATCTGTTAATCATCTTGCAATTGTATGCAATAGGTTGACAGCCGGACTTTACCATTCCTTCTTTTTAATAATCCCTACAGGGTCTTTCATGGTCAGCACTGATTAAACAGTGTCAGACTGTGTAGGGACACACCCCTTTGACAAGTGTAATGTTAACACCTAGTTATCTATTTATTCATACATTTCCAGGAGGAGTAACAGTGGAACAGTACAAAGCACAGTTCCAAAAAAAGATGTTCCAGAATTAAAATTTTATAGGAAATATTTTTTTTTAGTAGAACAGACATATCAGGAGAGCTGACAGAGCCTCTTTAAAGAGGCTCTGTCACCAGTTTATAACTGCCCTATCTTCTACCTAATCTAATAGGCGCTTTAATGTAGATAAGTAATGTGTTGTGTTGTTTTTTCTTTTTTAAACGTTTATTTTTAACAAAGTTATGTGCATTTTAAGTGTTATGCAAATTTATTCTTAATGCACGAGTGAGCGTTTTTTTTACTCTTGACCAAGTGGGAGTAGTAAAGAGTAAGGGTATGTTCACACGGCGGGGGTCCGTAACGGCTGAAATTACGGGGATGTTTCAGCCTGAAAACATCCCCGTAATTTCAGCCGTACCGGCATGTGCAGGCGCTTGAACGCCGCGTCAATTACGGCCGTAATTAGCGCTGCTATTCATTGGAGTCAATGAATAGCGGCTCCAATTACGGCCAAAGAAGTGACAGGTCACTTCTTCTACGCGGGCGTCTATTTACGCGCCGTCATTTGACAGCGGCGCGTAAATATACGCCTCGTGTGAACAGACAAACGTCTGCCCATTGCTTTCAATGGGCAGATGTTTGTCAGCGCTATTGAGGCGCTATTTTCAGGGTATGTTCACACGGCCTATTTACGGACGTAATTCGGGCGTTTTTGCCCCGAATTACGTCTGAAAATAGCGCCTCAATAGCGCTGACAAACATCTGCCCATTGAAAGCAATGGGCAGACGTTTGTCTGTTCACACGAGGCGTATATTTACGTGCCGCTGTCAAATGACGGCGCGCAAATAGACGCCCGCGTCAAAGAAGTGACCTGTCACTTCTTTGGCCGTAATTGGAGCCGCTATTCATTGACTCCAATGAATAGCAGCGCTAATTACGGCCGTAATTGACGCGGCGTTCAAGCGCCTGCACATGCCGTTACGGCTGAAATTACGGGGATGTTTTCAGGCTGAAACATCCCCGTAATTTCAGCCGTTACGGACCCCCGCCGTGTGAACATACCCTCAGACGTAATTCAGGGCAAAAACGCCCGAATTACGTCCGTAAATAGGCCGTGTGAACATACCCTGAAATTACGGGGATGTTTTCAGGCTGAAACATCCCCGTAATTTCAGCCGTTACGGACCCCCGCCGTGTGAACATACCCTTAATGTATGACCAATCAGCGTCATAGATCTTGCGAGATCACACTGTCCTGTCACTTACTCCCTTAGTTCCTTCACTCAGGCGACGGGAGAATGACCAGACATCGCCTCCATCCTATTTTGTGTGGTATTACTATCTACCTTATAAGCAGCTACATTTAAATATAGAAAATGCTAATTTGTGCAATTTTTCACAAAATTTTGCTGTTTTTCACAATTAAATACGGAATGTATCAATCAAATTTTACCGCTAACTTAAAGTCCAAGGTGTCACAATAAAACAATCTCAGAATTGCTTGGATAGGTAAAAGCATTCCAAGTTAATACCACATAAAGTGACACATGTCAAATTTGAAAAATAAGGCTCTGTCAGGAAGGTCAATAGTGGCTGCAGCACGAACGGGTTAATCGTGGATTTACACTTACACCAACCCCACTATGTGCCTCCTAGGTCTTTTAGGGTATTTTCAGATTAATTGGTGTTTTTTCAGTACTAATAATAACCCCTACAGGCTGGCAGTGTTTGGGACTGTGCGTTTGGGCCAGGGTAGTCAAGGAGGTGGTCAGATGCAGGAGACCTGTGGGAGATGGCATCCCATACACACAGCATGTGAAAGCGTCCAACATATTATACATTGTATCAGGTGGATTGTTAGCGGGGAATCAACATATCACATGTGATGTCATCGTTACATGATGTCATCATTAGATGGTGCATCCCCTTTATGAAAGACTGAGAAAAAGGAGACACAAAGTGTGAAGTGTCAATTATTTTTGTAATTCAAAGCTTTTGTAAAAATAAGGTGGCAGATTTTCTTTAACTTGCTACTTATTCTGCTTCTTCTCTCCTCTTATTTAATGACACTATACTTACTCTGCAGCAGCAAAGTAAAAAGTAATAAAAATAGCAGGCAATTTCTGAAATGACTTTTTTCCTCCTCTCCTGGGAATCGAGCAAATAGTAAGATGCGGCCGTAGTGCCAGTCGAACATTCACGGGTTGAGTGATCTCCTGCAGTGACTCTGCTTTATTAGTGATTGAAACCTACTGGCAAAATATGAATAGCAATTATAAAACGCGGTTAGTCTGCATAGCCTCTTGAAGAGTTCCCACGGTGATCTGTACTATCTAAAAATGATGTAAAGCACCATCTGTTCTGAGCCCAGATATATTTTTCTACGCCAACCAACACTTATAAATAAAGACGTGGCCTTATATAAATACGTCAACTAATAAAGGTTAAACTACGCGTGCAGTTTCTTTGAACTGTGTCAGGGCCGAGAGCGTCTTTAGAAGAATCTTGCAACTGAACAAAAAGGGTTCCCAAGGGATGTGGTATCTCTGTTTACGAACACATGTTTGCCTTTAGGGAATTACTAGTTCTCGAGCAAGATGTCGCATCTGTGGTATTAATATTTTACAATGAGCTTTCTGAGCCATTCCATATTTGTATTTTTCAATTTAAGTTAGAGGAATATAAGTGATAGATTGAAATCAAGTGTGTATTATCAAAATCTGCACAATTCAGCATAATTCCACAGTAATACGGAAATATATCCCCATTTTGTAGTTTGTGGTAATTATAGATTTTAATTGATGAAGCTCACTCCAGTAATGCATGTCATCGTCATAAACAACCAGAGGCTCCATCATATCAAGTTATGTTCTGATTGAATTACAAAGGAAATATTTTATGGCTCAAAACATAAGTGTTTTGTATAAAATAGAGATTTTGTAAATGGTTTTAGAGGAGGCATGGATTTTTCTGTTATAATAAAATTTCAAGACCGAACAGAAAAACATACTGATGCCACAATAAATTAAATTACGGTACAATTTTTCTCCGCATGATACAAAAGTGACAAAATAAAATACTGGAGACAATTATATTTTCCTTATGTGCTGAAAGAATAATAGATGTGCTTATAAGAGGAATCGTCCTAGAGTCCATGGAGTAACAGGTAGATGATATAAACACAGATGAATTATCCTCACTGGGTAGATATTTTCAATTGTCCTCATCCATTATGTAAGGCTAAAGGAATAAAGGACATAGATGCTCACAATGGAGATACAAACTTAAAGCTACAAAATCCCTAAAAAGCATTAAAACCGCCAGACATGCAATCTCACCAATCAGTGTACTACAAGTTCTCCTCTTGTATAGCTACAGAGATATGGGCTCTATTGTCAGGCTAAATAAAGCTAGCACATCCAAAATATCCTTTACATCGGTAAACTGCCTCTGCACATATGAAAGCAGGGCGCAGAACTGTTCTAGAGCCAGTGGTGGGAGGGGGCGCTGAACCCATGGCAACTACCTGCAGCGGCCCTAGTTAAGATACATACAGCTCCCATTTAGTTCAATACTATCTGTATAAATACATATGCAGTTAGCTCCCTCTAGTGGAGATTAAACACAGCCAGGAATATATAATTTATCACATCAGGAAAACAGCGCCCACCCCCCATCCAACTATATTATGAAATTAAACAGCCCAGAATTTCAGATGTAAAAATGAAATGTTGGACATTACCTTAAGGCCCTTTTCACACTGCAAACAAAAGCTCCTGCCACAAACTTATTCACAGCCCCCCCCCCCTTTCACCTGACCATGACCAAAAGGTGTCCTTTTGACCTTCGTCAGGCTGGTATACATCGGTATACATTTTTTCTGCTGTATGGAAAAGTGAAGTCTGCTGCGCTATTCCATAAGGAGACATCCAGTAAAATGGAAACTTTATTGCCCTTAACTTTTGCTTTGCTGGTGGCTCCAAGGGGGACAAACTCCTCCAGCAATGGCGGACAGAAGACCTGTTAAACTATTATCAAACTGATGCAAAAAGGTTTCTTCAGAAACGTTTTTTGGTGTAGACAACGATGTCAAATAGTTTTGCTTTTTCAATGATGAGAATTAAGATGTGTGGTCTTTAATTACTGTAAGCTCGACCCTATGAGATTCAATCAATCACTCAACCCTGTAAAACTTCCTTGTAGCTAGAGAAACTTCAGATACTTTTCTAAAAACATAACACTTGTGGTTGTGAGCTATTACTGTGACTAAAACCTTGGAGGGTTAATCCCATGCTATTGTATTGTATGAATGTAATGCTATTGGATTTATAGTGTGTTTTTACCTTTGCGCCTTGTCATGTATGGGTTGATTTCCCTTGAGAACAATAGACTACTATCTACTTTGAGTGTAACTTTAAGTTCTAAAAAATCTTGGTATGATACAGAAAAAATTATCTAGTGGTAGACATTATTTTTTAATTATATGAATAAATAGGAATGCATATAAACCGTATTTATTATATTAATTTTATGTGAAATCACTTTAAAGAGAACTTGGTACCTCTCCTGAAATGTCTATTTTAGTAAAAATACTTGACATAACAATTCTGGAGCATATTTTTAAGAAATCTGCACTGTGCCATTCCTCGGTTATTCCCCCTAGAAAATGTGGATAAATTGACAACTGGGTGTTACTAGTCCCCTTGTCAAAGGGGCGTGTCCCTACAAAAAAATCACTCTGTCATCACTGATTGGACATTGTCAGTCTGTGTGTAGGACACACCCCCAGCTGGTAACACCCAGTTGTCAATTAATTCATACATTTTTAGGAGCAATAATGGAACGGCACAATGTAGAGTTCTAAGAAAAAAACGGTCCAGAATAATTATTTTATGGAGAATACAATTATTTACTAAAACACATATCGGGAGAAGTGACAGGTCCTCTTCAACCCACCCTAAAATCTATTACATTTTCAGACTTTTTCCAGTAAAAGATATTTAATTGCCTTTCTTTGTCCTTATAAACAGCTTTTCCCGTGTTAAGTCAGGTGTGCTGAACCCATTAGTAAATTCAGAAGTAGTGCTGTAAATTAGAGCATTTAAAAGAAGGGTTCATTAGGCCGTTACTAAGGGAACCTCATGAAAACAGTCAAATCCAATCTGTAACGTTGCCACTTACTAATTATATGTCACTGGTAAAGGGAATTTTCAAAGCTAAATGCTACATTAGTATCGGAAAATTCCTATCAAATGGAATAGCTCTATGAACCGCAGATAAGATTTGGGTGAAAGGTTGAGCTCCTCATTAAGATTCATCTTTGTGCAATGAGATAAAGTGATGAGCTCAGGAAATAGGTATCTTTGATTCATTATAAGGACATCATTGTATTTATGGGACTATGTTGGAACATCTGCAGCTACTATTTTACCGACTTTTCAGTATGAGGTCTCATGCACACAGCCATATCATAGATGCAAGTTGGATATACAGATGTGTCCTCCCTTACCTTTGCTTGCATTTGGTTAAGGGACCCCATTTCTCATGAAACAAATTCAATACAATATTGCAACATGCTGTCAAAATACTTGACAGGCTGCAACTTACATCACAACCACTGGGTGCCTACAAAGACATATAGAATAGACATCTTGTGACAAAGTATCGTGAAATCATGTTTTTTTTTTTCCAAAGCAAGTCATTTCGCACCACAGATCTCAGGATATGTTGTTAAGAGGAAAGGTAATGAGGGACACATCTCTATCTGTAATATGGTGCCCTTAGGCGGCTAGAGGCCCATTCTGTATTTCCATGTGCCATGCACGGAGACACAGGAAGGTTTTTTTCCCACAGATTTATCCAGAATCCATGAGTATTTTGTGTGCTTGGGGTATTTCAATACAGATTTTGCACTATATTTTAAAGTAATATTGGTAGTACATGGTCTTTCTTGTGGTATCCTATTGCTTTTTGTTTTCCAAGTAACCAAAACTGTATTCTGCTTCATCTTGGCGCCCTTTCCTCCACTCTGACTGGTACCTGCTTGTGACAACATGCAACAGTGAAAGGTTCTCGCCATGTGCCTGCTTCAGTCTTCTCCTTTTTTCCGTAACCCAGATGTCCTAATTCTTCTCAACCTCCTCCAGTGAAAAAAAAAAAAAAGGAAATGACCCTGCAGTATCTGCCGGAACAGAAGCTACTCTTACAGAGTGTATCTCTATTCTAGCTTATAGAGGGGTGTCTCGAGTGTGGCACCCCCATTATGACATCCATTTGTTCTAATAAGGCATATAGACATGGGCTAGCCTTATGAGACAACCCCTTTTATAGCTACAAGCCTGCTTTAGGCTAGCTTTCTGGCCCTTTTTAGATGCTTTCAATACCTTCCCAAGATTTCACACAAAAACTCAGTTCAATACTGGTTTTAGGTTTCTGTTTTTTTTTTATAGCAAGTAAAACGCAGTCAGTAGTTTTTTTTTTACTTAAAAAATACAGGAACTTCTAATGGAAACCCGACGCTTCCCACGAGTTAATGGGATCCATTTTAAAACCGACCCCACATAGGTGTCATCATTCTTGAACTGAAGCCAAGACTCTAGTGTGAACAGAGCCTTGCTCAAGGACTTATTTGTGCAGGTATTATTTTTTATTTTTTTAAATATCCTTTTCTACTCTCTAAGTTATATTGGTCTTATAGATACTACTGGGTCTTCAAAAATGTCAATCTACTAAGGGCACCATTACAGCTCCCATAGTGGTTGTCACCTAGACTATGAATGGCATAAGATTCTGCAAGTTTTAGTGTACTGGAATTCAATTAATGAGCCGGAAACCTGAGAAAAAAATAGTGCTATAGGTCCCCTCAGAAAAAATGCAGTAAAGAGTACTAATTTGCTAAAGTTAATTTTTGTAGAAGACAGGATCAAAACCCAAGGCAACAGGGCAACATTTTTTTTATCAAGGTGCTGAAAATTTCATCCATTTATCATTTGCTTCTTCTTTTCTTAAACTCAGATGTTGATAAAGGCAATTTTCAAGTCCAGTTACAGATTGTCTTTGAATTCAGTGCCAGGACTTTGACATAGATTACGGTCTTGTTAAGTGATTGCCATAATCACTACTCTTGTTAAATATACTTGTTTACTTACCTCTAAGATTTTCTTCACACATTTCAGACATTTTCTTGGTTTACTGATGAAATATAGATTAATTGACAATTTAGATGCAATCTACTGGGTTACTCTGTGCTTTCCTGGATCATTAATAACTATACAAGACATAATGTTAAGTTAAGGTCAAAATGTTCCCATTTCCGATGTCCAGGCAGAACTACATGAACAGTTCAATATAGTTTTGGGTTCTATACTGAATTTTGAGAAATAAAAAAAATATTATTTTTACTCAATCTGCTTATATTTAGGCCTCATGAATACAGCACGTGGTCTGTACGGAGGTACACAGAGGCCCAACTCCAACTTGTTAGTGCTGGAGAGGACGTGGTCTACACATTGGCCCACATTTACTTAGACACGTGTATTTTTAAAGTGAAGGAGTTGGTAGGACTGGTTTATTGAAAGGCGCACCCATTTTGACCTCCCAAGTAGGCAGAAAAATTAAATCTAATACTGCTGTGATTTGCAAATTGCATCAGAATTTTTTTTTGCCATTTTCACTTAGTTTGCTTAATAAATTTGGATAAAACTAAGTCTCCTTGGAGACCGCACACACTTTTCTCGTCACTTTTCAAAATTGACGAGTGACAAGAAAAGTCACAAATATTTGCAACCTATCACGTTTCTTTGGTGCAATGTATGTACAAAATATAATATGATCAGTAAATGTGAGCTTATTAGGGCATATGGATGTCTTAGATGGGGCATCTATGTGCCATGATGGACTTAGCCGGGCCTTTTGTTACATTGTCGATCCCATTAATTTGAATGGGTAACTGGACAAACTTCCCGTGGCGATAACAACTGACAGCCCTTTATCTTAAAGGGGTTGTCCTAGAATCAACAATTATCACCTATCCACAGGATTGGTGATAACTGTCTGACCGCTGGGAGCCCCATCACTAGGACCCCCACCAATGGTCAGAACTAGGTTCTCAAACCCCTAGATCGACTTCACTGCACCCCCCGCAGTGAGGAGAATCTTGAATGAAGCAGCAGTTGAGCTTGCTCCCTCTGATCTATTCAATGTCTGTGGGACTGACGGAAACAGCTGAGCGCTGTAAATGGAGCAGCAGCGGGCATGATCGATGGCCTCTCCATTTAATGTCCTTCTCTGCTGTTGAGCAGTAAGATAAATTTGGGACCCCCGTTCTTGCGATCGATGGGGGTTCCAGCAGTCGGGCCCCTAGTGATCATACAAATATCATCGATCCTGTGGATAGGTGATAATTGTCGATTCTGGGAATACTTACTCAGTAGGTTTGTCTGCAGTTTTATGGAAAAGTATTGATAATATTTTGGGACTAAGGGCGAGTTATGTTAAGTAATAAATTAAGCTCAGCTGCATCTGTACTCCTCTACCTGCATCATTTTAATCTTGCGCCAACATATGATGTTGTCTTTAATGGTTCTTACCATAAGAGCGACAATTGTCACTGTTGTAATTTTCCTTATCAACGATCTTTCCTAAGCAATTATCTAACAAAGTCAAATTTACGCAGAGGTTCTTCTCTTGTTTTAGTCTGCATGTTTTACACTTAACCTTCCCTTAGACCTTTCAGCAGATGGAAATGAGAATTACATTGCTTCATAATTAGTAAGACACCTGCTCTAAACGACTTTATAACCCAACTTAATTTAGCGTCCAACAAAAGACGTACCTTAAATGGGAACAACACTATATTTGATATAAATAGTGATGCTTTTTAAATGTGCTAATGCTTTGCTTGCTTGAATGAATATTTTGGCAGTAACAGCACTAGAATATTTCAGAGAGCTAGAAAGTTAATGGAAACGATTGTCAAAAATGTATTCAACACATTATATATTATTATGAATCAAAATTGACATGATTTGCTACATAAATAGTTGAAAATTCACATTGTGAACTATTACCAGGGAAGAAGTATTAGCGAGACATTTTTTTGCATCTTTTTTTAAATCCGTCTTACACGTGGAAGTGGAACAGGGAGCCATAGCCACAGGCTGTACAGGTATAAATATTTCAGGCTATGGCAGGTAGTGTTGGGAGAATGCCATGAGGTGGCATAAATGTAGAACCTGTGCTATACATACAGTATTCTGCAGTGTATCTACCACATTTACAATCTATCATTAATCTTAAGGTATCATATACACGCAGAGTTTTTGCCCCTGCACCCCCTATAGTTACACCTCTGATGCCTATTTTGCTATAGTCTCCGGTTGAAACCTGGAGAAGACAAAATGTGCGAAAAGCTGTTTTATTGCCTCTGCTGTTTTGTTTGTGGTGGTCTTTTTTGCTCTTGGAGTCAAGTGGTAACTATTGGATGTTTTGGTCCTTGTCTTTTACCACCTGTGTGAACAATGTCATATACACATAAGTTTTCTTAAAGGGGTTCTCTGCTTGGGACAATTCCTACTTGTCAGAAGGGACCCCCAGTGATAAGCCATAATCTGTGGGGAAATGAAGTATTACACAGTGAGAAACACTCTGGTAACCACTCTCCATTCTGGCCAAGAGATGAGGATCTTGAACTAATGACCCTCCTCTATTAACTCAGAATTCCCTAATAGGATATATGAAAAAGGGTTTTCTAAACTGGTGAACCCATTTAAGCCATTTTTTTTTAGGACTTGTGCACCACCTATATTTATTAATGGGCATGACAGTGGTGTCTCCACATGATCATTTAAGTCGGTACTACACTTTAAGCAAACTTTGCATAAATCAATAGTGTAAGCAAATACAAATGCCTCTTTCTCTACTTATCAGGCCCCCCCCCCCCTGCCACCTAAACTGTTCACTCACACGGAATTTACTGCTTTCTCTGCCTTGTCTTAGACAACATGGACTCTCAGCTCACTGAGGGATCAGGTTATAGCTGCCCATAGAAGTCTATGGGGAGGGGAGGGGGAGCAGGAGCAGAGTGAGAGACAACAACACACTCACACAGGCTCTGCAGCTGCTATTAGTAAGAGTTCTATTTCAACTCAGTGCTGGATTCTCAGCTACCCTGCCCAGTACTGCTGTATGAGAGAGAAAGAGAGAGAGAGAAGAGAGAGAGAGAGAAGAGAAAGAGAGAGAGAAAAAGAGAGAGAGAAAGAGAAAAAGAGAGAGAGAGAGAAAGAGAGAGAGAGAGAAAGAGAGAAAGAGAGAGAGAGAAAGAGAGAGAGAGAAAGAGAGAGAGAAAGAGAGAGAGAGAAAAAAAGAGAGAGAGCGAGAGAGAGAGAGAAGAGAGAGAAGAGAGAGAGAAAGAGAGAGAGAGAAAGAGAGAGAAAGAGAGAAAGAGAGAGAGAGAGAAAGAGAAAAAGAGAGAGAGAAAGAGAGAGAGAGAAAGAGAGAGAGAGAAAGAGAGAGAGAAAGAGAGAGAGAGAGAAAGAGAGAGAGCGAGAGAGAGATAGCAGTTAGGCTTTACACACTAGCTCAGGGACAACTGAGAATTAGAGATAGAGCCTGCAGAGGGGAAAACAGCTAAATAAATGCCTATATAAGTCATATAATGGCTAGAAATATTGTTATTCTTCATGTTCACACATTTGACAGCTTATTCTGAAAAGTCATCTCAAAGTGTAGGTTTGCTTCAAAGCTTTAGCAGCACAGTAATTATTGGAATACTGTGCATTTTTTTAGTGTTTCTTCTATACTGATTTTTTTATATTCATTGGGCGTTTGCATATAGCAGTATATGTACTATTGTGATTTGCCTTTACTCTACATTATATAATATTTTTACAACAGATACTTTTCTGATTTTTAACTGTCATTATGAGTTTTCTTGTTTATTCCCCGTTTTTTTTTTGCATGTGTATTTATTAAGGTATGTACATTGATATGCAATTATGTAATTGGAAAAACATTGCCTTGTCAAATAAATCTTGATTTCTTCTCTGCGATGCAGGTGGTAGGCCCAGAATTTGACATAAACCACATGAATCCATGGTTCCATCTTGCCGGATGTCAACAGTTTAGGCAGGTGGTGTAATGATGTAGGGAATGTTTTCCTGGCAAACAATACATACTGTAAGGTCACTACCTACTTATTATTACCTACTATCTACACATACTCAATGGAGCACCTTTGGAAGAGGGCAAATCTAGAGATTTTAGTTTTCCAAAATTTTTCTCTTTATTTGGGTGACGTGGCATGGGCAGTGGCTGATTCATTATGTGCCTTTTATCAAACTTTTCCCATACCCGACCTTTCTGGTGTGCGTATACAATATCCCCCACTACCATGTGACCTTCTATTTTATGGTGGAGTGTCACCATCAGTAATACATCAGACTAATTACATGAAAATGGCCTGAGGGTGTAGCGCCTGTTGTAAGCTCTGCTAGTTGAGTTTAACTATAGTCTCTACTTTGGTTGAATTGCAATACCAGCAGGGTGAGGACCAGGAAGAATTCCTATGCGCTTTGTGTTTGTTTGCATTTATTATTGTTACATCTTTTGTGGGTATATGCAGTGATATAAAACATAGCTTACGTTTAAACATACTTTTTGTTGTAAAATCCCACCTGTCCCTAAAATGCCGCAATCTGGGTCCCCACCAGTTCTCTATTTACTGCAGTTCATAATGGCATGTTATTCATACTGTGGTATTTTAATCCTCTAGCACTCTATGGTCTAGGGTGCACAACTTCCACGACAGAACTATATCTCTATAAAAGACTTAGCACTCCAGTATAATTTGCAAAATTGTTTTGTTTATTATCCATATGGTAAATAAGTAGCCAATAACGTAATGGCGCTGGTAGGGAATAGCGCTATTCTCCAGCATCAACTCAGGTCGCAAAGAGCGCCATTACATAGGCCAGCAGTAGCATTATGTGTCTGATGAAGGTCTGAATTAAGACCGAAACGTTACGTTACTGGCTACTTATTTACCATTTGGAAAAGAAACAACACAATTTTGCAAATTTTACTGGGGTGCTAAGTCTTTTATAGAGATATGTTATCCATACTGACAGCACATCCCAGGGCCTGCTTTTGTAAGGTCATTACAGATGTCATTTTTACATTTATAGGGTTTTTACTTATCCATGGGGTTAGAATTATTACATTTTGATTTTATGGCTTTTTCCTAACCTCCTTTAATGTGAAATGAACGTGAAATTTTCTCGTTACCAGAGGTTGTGTTTCTTACATTGTGAATAGGAATAACTATACGCTGTAGATATTCTGCTATCTGCACAGGCTGTGAATTTGTGGGGTTATGACACTTGCAGTGAAGCACGGCCTCAAATACTCCTAAATGATTTTACAGAACAATACCCACACTAACAGCTGCGGGAACGCAGCACTTTAAGAACAGTCTTTTGAACAGGCCGCAGAGCACAAAGGAAATGACAATGTGTAATGATAACTTTTCGTGTAGATGAAAGTTACCCTGGTCACCTCCCTAAGGAGTGAGCTAACAGGGGTTTTTTTCCGAAAAAAAACCAAAACAATAATGTCAGCAGCATGCACCTAGGTCAATGCGGTAACGCTTCAAATGTTTTATTGTTTTCCTACTTAACAAAAAGATCTCAGTCTGCCTGAGGTTGTGAATGCAGCAGAGTTAAATGTGTCATGTGGCACAACTTGTTTTGATATCAGTAGTTATACAAGGGATGTAAGATAAACCTATTGCGTTTTCTTGACTCATAGAGTTATCGCTATAAATAAATAAAAGCATAAAAATTCTGCCAAAGCAGGAAAGGATGTAAAGTGAATCCTTAAAGGAATAGTCTCAGGAATACAACCCTTGTCTATATGTCCCACTAGGACATATGGACATCATAGACTCGGTACCCCCTCTATGAGCCAGAACAGAGAGGAGTTCCCGTTCAGGCAGACTCGAGCCATCTGAATTGCCACAATGTAATACTATATTTCCCCTGCAGCAGCTGGCCTAGGCCTCTCACAGCAAAATCATGTACAGACCAGTAGAGAGTCCATTTCATCTAACCAAAATATATAAACCTACAGAATAATGGGACAAAGCACCACAGTTGTAGAAAAAAAATATAAAAAAATCTTTATTAGCATATATAACACATTTGAAAATGGAATCCCAAAATGGATAAAGCGACATCAATGGAATGAGACATACAGAAATGACATATATATACAGTGAAGGAAATAAGTATTTGATCCCTTGCTGATTTTGTAAGTTTGCCCACTGTCAAAGACATGAACAGTCTAGAATTTTTAGGCTAGGTTAATTTTACCAGTGAGAGATAGATTATATTTTAAAAAAAACTGAAAATCACATAGTCAAAATTATATATATTTCTTTGCATTGTGCACAGAGAAATAAGTATTTGATCCCTTTGGCAAACAAGACTTAATACTTGGTGGCAAAACCCTTGTTGGCAAGCACAGCAGTCAGACGTTTTTTGTAGTTGATGATGAGTTTTGCACACATGTTAGATGGAATTTTGGCCCACTCCTCTTTGCAGATCATCTGTAAATCATTAAGATTTCGAGGCTGTCGCTTGGCAACTCGGATCTTCAGCTCCCTCCATAAGTTTTCGATGGGATTAAGGTCTGGAGACTGGCTAGGTCACTCCATGACCTTAATGTGCTTCTTTTTGAGCCACTCCTTTGTTGCCTTGGCTGTATGTTTCGGGTCATTGTCGTGCTGGAAGACCCAGCCACGAGCCATTTTTAATGTCCTGGTGGAGGGAAGGAGGTTGTCACTCAGGATTTGACGGTACATGGCTCCATCCATTCTCCCATTGATGCGATGAAGTAGTCCTGTGCCCTTAGCAGAGAAACACCCCCAAAACATAATGTTTCCACCTCCATGCTTGGCAGTGGGGACGGTGTTCTTTGGGTCATAGGCAACATTTCTCTTCCTCCAAACACAGCGAGTTGAGTTAATGCCAAAGAGCTCAATTTTAGTCTCATCTGACCACAGCACCTTCTCCCAATCACTCTCAGAATCATCCAGCTGTTCATTTGCAAACTTCAGATGGGCCTGTACATGTGCCTTCTTGAGCAGGGGGACCTTGCGGGCACTGCAGGATTTTAATCCATTACGGCGTACTGTGTTACCAATGGTTTTCTTGGTGACTGTGGTCCCAGCTGCCTTGAGATCATTAACAAGTTCCCCCCATGTAGTTTTCGGCAAAGCTCTCACCTTCCTCAGGATCAAGGATACCCCACAAGGTGAGATTTTGCATGGAGCCCCAGATCGATGTCGATTGACAGTCATTTTGTATGTCTTCCATTTTCTTACTATTGCACCAACAGTTGTCTCCTTCTCATCCAGTGTCTTACTTATGGTTTTGTAGCCCATTCCCGCCTTGTGCAGGTCTATGATCTTGTCCCTGACATCCTTAGAAAGCTCTTTGGTCTTGCCCATGTTGTAGAGGTTAGAGTCAGACTGATTAATTGAGTCTGTGGACAGGAGTCTTTTATACAGGTGACCATTTAAGACAGCTGTCTTTAATGCAGGCACCAAGTTGATTTGGAGCGTGTAACTGGTCTGGAGGAGGCTGAACTCTTAATGGTTGGTAGGGGATCAAATACTTATTTCTCTGTGCACAATGCAAATAAATATATATAATTTTGACTATGTGATTTTCTGTTGTTTTTTTTATATAATCTATCTCTCACTGGTAAAATTAACCTAGCCTAAAAATTCTAGACTGTTCATGACTTTGACAGTGGGCAAACTTACAAAATCAGCAAGGGATCAAATACTTATTTCCTTCACTGTATATAATAATGCGTACTGAGAGCTACAGAGTTGCATAGGAACATCTATCATGTATATAGTAAACAGACACAAAAGAGTAAAAAAGTATGTAGGGATATATGTGAATAACACGTATGGAGGTACAAATACACCAATTAATATACAATGCCTCAATGCATATCCATCTGTATGTTGCAAACAGGAATAGCACCAACCCAGATGCGCGTTTCGTCATTGCTGTCTTGACCCCCAGACGAAGGATGTGCAGAAACGTGCTTTATATTAAGCATTATGAATTCTTAAGGAAATTCTCCATCTAACTTTTTTTTCAGAACATCTTATAAAAATATGTGATCATATTGGGATTAGGATAGATTGACCTCTGATGAGCTGCTTTTCACTATCTCCGTTGGCATCAAAGTGCCAACTCAGCATGTCAGTTGTGGCAAACCACTGCCTAAAGCTGGCAATAGACTTTAGCTATTTAATCACACTGTGATGCGATCTGGTGCCAATCTAATGCTTATAACCCACCATAATCATTAGATTTCCATTAGATTCCACCAAAAATGTCTATCTGCCAGTCAATGTCAATGCCCTCTAGCATTTGAAATGTGACATTGGTATCCCCCTTCCCCCCAGACAAAAAACAGCAGGTCACGCAGTGCAAAAAGTTTTGTGGTGGTACCTTATTTTAAAAAAAAAATACGTTACTGTTTATATTGGCCCCCACATACCTAAGATTAAGCCACAAAAGTTAATTTACCAGGTATGTACCAGCCACAGGTGTATCCCTATAAGTGTCAGTGCCTAAGATGACTCCCAGAAGTGTCTCAGCTTTAAATTACCCTATAAGTACCTGAGTCTCAGGAGACCCCATAAGTGTCTGCCATAGATGCCCTCAGAGCGCCTGCTACAGATGCCTCTATTTGTTCTTATCACAGATGCACCCATAATTGTGTGCTTCCTTAAGTGAGTGCCACAGATGCCCACATAACATTTTGCCGAAGACGCCCCAGAGTTCCTGTTACAGAACCCAAAAACGATGGTGTGCTTATCTCTAGCGCTAAACTGGGTTCAGATCGGCTGCAGTGAGTGGTACACGGGGCAAGGCAAAAGCTTGTAAGATGGATTTGCATTAATTGAAGAAAGTCATTCAAAGCTGTACCATGATTTATATAGCCGGAAAGAAATTCAGTACAATATCACCAAAATAATGAGACTTGAATCCAGTTTTAGACTTTCTTATGGGTTTTCACATGGTGTCTCTTATATTAAAATTATATTCAATTTGTCTCAGATTACTCAGGTCTTTATATGAAGGCTAAATTCTTTAGCAGGATGAGGAAGGCTTTTGCAATGTGCCAACTAACTTATCATTTATTAAATATTAATAATAATACCGTAAGAACCTTTTATATGTAAATGAATTTCTTAATTATATAATTAATGACCTTTTTTTCCCTTCTTATTTCTAGACTCCTTGGCTCTGGAACACAAGACAATGTTGGTACAATTATCCTTACCAGGTAACCAGAACGTCTACTATTATATAGAATCGAAGACATTAGATTTAAGTCATGAATTCTCGCCAATTTTGGTAAAATCTGCCAACAGACTTATCTCAATGGAGAAACATGAAACCAACAAAATATTTTTTTTCTATAGCCTTTACTGTAATAGGATTGGATTTATTTAGTCTTCTTTGGCACTTCAAGCTTTTCATCTGCATAAATTAGAAACATATGGTACCATTAGTCAGCAGCGTTTGGATATTTTTATTCTCTTATATTAGACATGTCACATAATAATTACGCTAACATCTTTATTGTATGATTGAAGAATTATAAAATATAATCATGCTTAATGATAAAAAATGAAACATAATCAAATAATTAAATTCTAATCACACTGTGAACAATAAAACATGAAGATTGGTTGTAATTGTATAGTAGAAGTAAAGTTGTAGATTAGTTGACATATAATTGACGTTATGGTAAGACCCAATGTTGAACTAGACACACTGAAGGAAATTACTCTGAAGGCTCACAGTTATGCAGAACAAATAATGTCCCCATTTACTTGCATATTAAACTTGTCATCTGACAACTAAGGAAGAAATTCTACTTTTGGAACAATCCAAGCTCCACTGTCAGCTTCAGATGGGGTTTTCCACCTCTGGACCTCATGGACTATGTTGTGGCAAGGCCCAATTATCATGTCAGAACCTGGTCGCAACAGAGGATCCACTGGTGGGCTAGGATAGATAAATAGATAGATAGATAGATAGATAGATAGATAGATAGATAGATAGATAGATAGATAGATAGATAGATAGATAGATAGATAGATAGATAGATAGATAGATAGATAGATAGATGATAGATAGATAGATAGATAGATAGATAGATAGATAGATAGATAGATAGATAGATAGATAGATAGATAGATAGATAGATAGATAGATAGATAGATAGATAGATAGATAGATAGATAGATAGATAGATAGATAGATAGATAGTACCTTTCTTTAAAATAATTTCTTTAACAAAAGAAAAACCTCCCACAACCGCAGCAAAAAATGTATGCCATGTTTTATGCAGTGGTATACAGATTTCAAACGCACTACTATAACCCTGTATAAGTGACTTTAGGGATTCTAGAATCTGTTCTCATTTAAAGTTTTGTTGTTGATTTATTTGTACACCAGTCCTCCACTAGTTACGCTTTCTCAGTTTTTGTCCTCTTTGGTCTTTGTGGATATAATATTCAGGGGTTAGCAGTGGCACATTTA
Source organism: Rhinoderma darwinii (assembly GCF_050947455.1). NCBI lineage: Eukaryota > Metazoa > Chordata > Amphibia > Anura > Rhinodermatidae > Rhinoderma > Rhinoderma darwinii. The sequence goes on from NC_134692.1 coordinate 30,480,284, forward strand.
GCCTGTGGGATTGGTGTTTGAACAGCGATATAACCCAGTATGCTTCTAAAAATCACATTGCAAAACCAGCATAGACTCCGTATTTGAAAAGAATATGAACAGACAGCATGAAGGATTTTTGTTAAACCCCGGAGGATGACATCTGTTACTCAATGTTACATGCATACACGGAAAGTGCTGATCTTTGCAGAGGCAATTTTTTATTTTCAGAATCCAGCTGTTTAATTTCTACATCACAATCGGCACATTTTTTTTGTAATGTGGAACTTACTCATCATTACTTCCACACAAAATTATAGTTTCCAAGCTAGATGTGAATAAAGTGTATTAATTACTGAGAGCTTCTTATCCTCTTCTGCTGCATTTAGCAAGGGTTAACCTAGACAACCTAGAGAATTAAGGGGATTCATCTGCGGCAACCCACTTATATTAAATAGTTAGCATGCATGGCTTTCTGCTCTGAAGAACGCACCACCAATGCTCATGCCAAAGTAGTGATGTAAATCTTCATTAGCCCTGCAGAGGCACTGTAGGGAAAAGCATCAGTTACATTGTTGGCTCCCCAGTGATCCCCTAATCCAGGGATACCGTAATTTGAAAAGAGTTTGTTCAAACACTTTAAAGTAAAACTGGATTATAGGAATGACAGATGTAGGAAAATTGAACTTCACTCTGCTAACTTGCTGCAGCGTGAGAACACACAAAAAAAGCCATTGAAAAAGCCAAAGAAGTTTCTTGCCACAGTGTATTAAACGTGTTAGGTTAGAGATTGCTACATCTTTATTAGTCACCAAACCGAAAAAGCATCATGAATCAATGTGCCCCAATAAAAGGTAAATGAAGTAAATATAAGGTTCAATGGGTTGATTCTAGGGTGTTAAACCCAAAAAGCATCACAACTTAATATATTGAGCCGAAAGAAGAATGGATGCTGAGAAGCGGAGAAGTAGTGAAAAATACAAAAATACTTTATTAACATAAAATATACAGTACAACAATGATAAAAAAATCCATAGACCAACAGTTAAAACACGGAAATTCAACTGGGGATTACCCAAGTATTCACAAGTGACTAATTAGATGTATGTTGGTCCCCCAATAAAGATAGTATGTTTAGCTAGTACAGGTGACCATAATTGACTATAAAGTAAATTTATGAATCATGATGTAAAATATATATCAATAGTCAGCACGAATGAACAATTCAAGCAAATGCAGATATGGCCCATCAGCATAATGTACTCATAATATAAATGAGAATGATAACTAGCAGATTCAAACAGTAGGTAATATTTGACCAGTGTACAGACAGAATACTGGACAACATACATATAATATGCATGAAACAATGATTAAGCATGCATTGAAGGAATGAGAGAGGTATATTAGGAGAGTGAATAGAGCATAACGTGGAAGTCTAACATACCCATGGTAAAAAACGGGAAGAGCCACAGCTGAGATCCACCCCAACGCGCGTTTCGGCGCAAATGCCTTTGTCTGGGAGTGGTATTAGATCGAAGTCAGGGACTATTTATATGGGGTCGGACCTATGGCCAAAGAGTCTTGCACCTGAAATGAATGCTGGATATAATGAAAAGTACCCTCCCTGTATATTTACAGGTCGCTGTCTCCTGGACGGTGAAGTGGCCGCGCCCACGAGAACGTCAGCCGCGACGGGCCGGAACCGGAAACACGCGACCGCGTCAGAAAGACCCGGTCACGTGGATCAAGCACACTGACACGCCCCGGGTGACGAAGACGGGGGCCGGTCACTAACCACCAATGAGAGAGCGGCACAGGGAGATGAAGCAAAACAAAGTAATGCTGATAAGATATAATCAGTGGTAGACAGTTTGGACATATGGAGTACATAGATATCGCAATAGGTGAATAACATATATCGCAAACTTTTCATTATTTTAAAAACAGCCGATTAAAAAATGCCCCGTGTGAACGGAACGGCGTTTTTCCCATTGAAGTCAATGGGCAGATGTTTGGGGGCGTTCAGCCACCGTATTTTCAGCTGTTTTTCGGGGCGTTTACGGACGGAAAAAACGGCTGAAAATAAGCCGTGTGAACATACCTCTAACACATATTGAGCTAATCTGATCTCCAGACACAGAAGCACAAGCACGTCATTACCTCTACAGATAAGGGACATGTGCAATTACTACACCACAATCTTTGACCTGAAGTCAGCAGTCTTCAAGAAATGTACATCTTATTACCATGTATTGCATGATCCACACGAGCAAGAAAAGTAGTGCTTTTCCTATGTATTTTGTTTTGGTAGATTTTAGTATTTAGGGATCATTTGAGGCTGTACTGATTAGTCCATTTGATTTTATCAAGTAAAATGTTGTTTAAGATTATGATAGAAGTACCTTGGCTCAGTGGTTAGTAGTGTTGCCTTAAGGGCCTTTTACACCGGCCGACACTCGGCCGGGACTGTCACACGGAGCTATGGATGGGGACGAGCGATCGTTACCATACATTATTATCATGTCGGCAGCGCGTCTCCCTGTTTACACCGGGAGATGTGCTGCCGACAACGATAATAATTGACTTTTTAAAACGATACGATCAGTAGATGATCGAGCGTCTGCTCGTTCATCTGCTGATCGCTGCCTTGTTTACACAGGACAATTATAGGCAACGAGCGTTATATGAATGCTCGTCTGCACGATAATCACCCTGTGTAAAACCCCCTTTACACCACTGGGTTCCTGGATTTGAATCTGGCTAAGGACGGCTTTTGAATAAAATTAGCATGTTCTCCCCTTTTATGGGGGTTTCTTCCGGGATGGAACGTGTCACAAAAAAAACCTCTGCGCTTCTGTATAAAACAGAAGACACAACGCGTACTGTATAAGAAGTTTATGGCCGCCATATTATTGATATTTACAACACAAATTCGACTGTATACATGGGTCATTTACCTCATGCAAAGGACGACTATGTTTCGACACATGATTTATGTTACACAGTAGCTTCTATTCTGTCCCCTTGTTCAGTTACACTACATTAATTTTGTGGGTTTTATTTACCAATCTAATTTCCAATGCTTTGCACTGGATGTGTATCAGTGAGTTTGGTGCAACTTTCAAAATACTTTTTATTAAAAATTATTCTTATATGCGTTGCATCCTGTTTACAGATCAGCTGTGTCTTGTGCAGTACATGTATCTGTCAGGGCACCTGGACTGACAGGTTCATTGACACGCAGGATCAAGCTACTATTGGTCAAATCTAAGTTCATAACTTAGATGTGATTGATTACAGGTGGATGTGTGTATATACACTACCGTTCAAAAGTTTGGGGTCATCCAGAAAATGTTGTGTTTTCCATGAAAACTCACACTTATATTTATCAAATGAGTTGCAAAATAGCTAGAAAATATAGTCAAGACATTGACAAGGTTAGAAATAATGATTTTTATTTAAAATAATTTTCTCCTTCAAACTTTGCTTTAGTCTAAGAATGCTCCATTTGCAGCAATTACAGCATTGCAGACCTTTGGCATTCTAGCTGTTAATTTGCTGAGGTCATCGGGAGAAATTTCACCTCATGCTTCCAGAAGGCCCTCCCACAAGTTGGATTGGCTTGATGGGCACTTCTTGCGTACCATACGGTCAAGCTGCTCCCACAACAGCTCTATGGGGTTGAGATCTGGTGACTGCGCTGGCCACTCCATTACAGATAGAATACCAGCTGCCTGCTTCTTCCCTAAATAGTTCTTGCATAATTTGGAGGTGTGCTTTGGGTCATTGTCCTGTTGTAGGATGAAATTGGCTCCTATCAAGCGCTGTCCACAGGGTATGGCATGGCGTTGCAAAATGGAGTGATAGCCTTCCTTATTCAAAATCCCTTTTACCTTGCACAAATCTCCCACTTTACCAGCACCAAAGCAACCCCAGACCATCACATTACCTCCACCATGCTTGACAGATGGCGTCAGGCACTCTTCCAGCATCTTTTCAGTTGTTCTGCGTCTCACAAATGTTCTTCTGTGTGATCCAAACACCTCAAACTTCGATTCGTCTGTCCATAACACTTTTTTCCAATCTTCCTCTGTCCAATATCTGTGTGCTTTTGCCCATGTTAATCTTTTCCTTTTATTAGCCAGTCTCAGATATGGCTTTTTCTTTGCCACTCTGCCCTGAAGGCCAGCATCCCGGAGTCGCCTCTTCACTGTAGACGTTGACACTGGCGTTTTGCGCGTACTATTTAATGAAGCTGCCAGTTGAGAACCAGTGAGGCGTCTATTTCTCAAACTAGAGACTCTAATGTACTTGTCTTGTTGCTCAGTTGTGCAGCGGGGCCTCCCACTTCTCTTTCTACTCTGGTTAGAGCCTGTTTGTGCTGTCCTCTGAAGAGAGTAGTACACACCGTTGTAGGAAATCTTCAGTTTCTTGGCAATTTCTCGCATGGAATAGCCTTAATTTCTTAGAACAAGAATAGACTGTCAAGTTTCACATGAAAGCTCTCATTTTCTATTCATTTTGAGAGTTTAATCAAACCCACAAATGTAATGCTCCAGATTCTCAACTAGCTCAAAGGAAGGTCCGTTTTTTTAGCTCCTCTAAACAGCAAAACTGTTTACAGCGGTGCTAACATAATTGCACAAGGGTTTTCAAGTGTTTTCTAATCATCCATTAGCCTTCTAACACAGTTAGCAAACACAATGTACCATTAGAACACTGGAGTGATGGTTGCTGGAAATGGGCCTCTATACACCTATGTAGATATTGCATTAAAAAAAACAGACGTTTGCAGCTAGAATAGTCATTTAGCACATTAACAATGTATAGAGTGTTTTTTTGATTAATTTAATGTTATCTTCATTGAAAAAAACTGTGCTTTTCTTTCAAAAATAAGGAAATTTCTAAGTGACCCTAAACTTATGAACGGTAGTGTATATATATATATATATATATATATATATATATATATATGTATATATATATATATATATATATATATATATATATATATATATATATATATATTTATATATACATAAAAAAAACTATTGCAAAGGTGTACATAGCCTTTAATCATGAGCACTACATAGATTGGGAGGTAAAAGAAAATCTAATTTCTAATAATTATTTAATCTGTCCTCATCATAACCCGATCAAGTGGATGGACAATATATTGTGATGATCTCACACTGGGGGTCTTTTTCCTGTAGAGATAGAGTTGCTTTTGTCTTGAATGGGCTATTTATCTACCGTATAAAGAAATAAATGAGATCTTAGCAGTAAGCCATGACTTCCTCCTGCTCTATATTTTCTCATGATTTAGGTTGTCTGTATGATAAATGTGACTCTTGGGTACATGAATATTTTTCTGGTAGCTGGGAATATAAAAAGAAATCCCAATGTCATTTATAAGTCTCATTTGTAATGACAACTTACTTGAAACCATAGACCGGTGAAAGAAAATTTCACAACACACGGATTACTGTGTATTGTCTCTAGGTTTACAGGTGCAAAAAGAAAAAAATCTTAAGAATATTTACAGAATCGATTCATCTTCATCTACAAAAATATACTAGGACAATGCAATGCTGAAACAATACTGGAGTTATTTGATGAATTGCCTTCAGCAGCAGTTGTCTGTAAATAATATGCATGGCAAGCTATAGGAAGTTTCACATTTCCCAACTATAAAACTCATTTTGTTTTAAGATTTAGGTCAGAGCTCGGTTTTTCTGTTACAGAGCTCCAAACTTGTTCACATAGCCATAGAGCTAAATGATACAATTCTGGTAGCCTTCAGCCACCACTAGAGGGAGATTACGAATACAGATATATTCCTGAGTTTAATGAGAAATGTATAAATCTGTATGCCCATAGTGGTAACTGCAGGTAGCTACAAGGTAATCACTAAAGAGAATGTATAATTTCATTAGATTTTTTTTTTGCAAATGAGGTTTTATAAAAGGCTTTGACCTGCATAAAGTTATGGCATAACTTAAAGGGGTTTTCCCATGAAGGACATTTATGACATATCAATAGAATTTGTCATAAATGTCAGATAGATGCGGGTCCCCTGAACCCTGTTCTAGATTTTTATGCTCATGCTGACTCCTGGCCACTTCCAAACAGCGTAGCATGCGAGTTGCGCTGCTTCCGTAACTACTATTCAATTCTATGGGAGTTACGGAAACAGCGTAGCTAAGCGAGTTACACTGTTTCCATAACTCCCAACCATGTAATCTGTAAGTGGCCGGGAGTCAGCGTGAGCACAAAAAGCTAGAACGGGGACTAGGAGACCCCGTTCTAGAGATAGGTGTGGGACACGCATCTATCTGACATATATGACATATCCTGTGGATATGTCATAAATGTCCTTCATGGGAAAACTCCTTCAATAAAAAAAAGTGCATACCCATCTTTTAAAACCTCCTTGCTCCAGCACTCTTGGTCAGTGGCACCTTACCGGCCTGCATTTACATTTCTTAGTTGGGATGTGCTATACTGGCATGTGACAACTACAGCCGATCACTGGCCATGGTGGTCACATGTCACACATACTGACATCACCACTGCAGCCAGTGATTGGACAGTGTTAGAATGTGTAGGAGAATTAAATAACATCCAGTTGTCAATGCAGTTAAACATTTCCAGGAGGAATAACAGAAGTACTGCACAGTGCATAGTTCGAAGAAAAGATGCTTCAGAATTGTTAATTTAAGCAGAATGTAAGAATTTACTAAAACAGACATGTCAGGAGAGCCGACTGGCCCTTTTTTCTATTTGTTGAATGTTCATGAACCATAGGAGGCATTTCTTAGTATTGTGATGCATATGAACAATTAGTATATCTTATTGCTTTATAATCTTGTGGACAGATGTGAACCAAAACATTGCACATCCATTTTTTATGGTTTGTTGCTTTTTTCTGTTTTATACTTTTCACTGCATAAATTGTAATTTATTTCCTTGATTAAAAAAAAGAAGTTCAAAAAATGATTTATATTTATTTTGCAGCAACTGACAGCAGATTTACATTACTACTACATTGTGGAATTGTCCTTCTACTGGTCTTTGATGTTCTCTCAATTCACCGACATCAAAAGAAAGGTAAAATTTAACTTTGCTTCGTTTGCACTTTGTTGCATTTTGAAAGTTAATAAAAGGCAGAAGTAGTTTTGCTGTTAAATGAAAAAGATGCATTCCTTTTTCTTTGGAAATAAAATGTTATGCTGTTGCTTACTGTTATAATAATCCATTATATATACAGTATATATATATTCCATTTATTGCTGACTGGCATGACAAGGGTATACTTACATAAAAGGATGTCTTTGCTGTAAAATATAAAGCACAGTACTTGTGGCAGTAATAGAAAAAACATCATTTAGATCAAGGGTCTCAAACTCGGCCGGGTAAGTGGGCCGCATATAGAAAAAATGGGAAGTTGACGGGCCGCATTACTTTCAAATTTGATACAATACAAAATTATTATTAATCAATTAGTTATTTGAACTACTATAACACTATATTACTAGAATAATAATACTACATTACTATAATAATACCGCTACGTTTAAAATTTGAGATATTTCTCCACGTGCTTATTTCAACAATCCAGTTTTCCAGTTTAAGTGTCGCTAAATGCAGTCCGGAGGCTCAGTTCGCCGCGTTTGGCAGACACACATGTCAAGATTTGGCAGCCCCTTTTTAGATAGTGCCGCAGTGCCCTCGGTGGATGCTGCCGCAGTGCCCTCGGTGGATGCTGCCGCAGGGCCCTCGGTGGATGCTGCCGCAGTGCCCTCTGTGGATGCTGCCACAGTGCCCTCTGTAGATGCTGCCACAGTGCCCTCTGTAGATGCTGCCACAGTGCCCTCTGTAGATGCTGCCACAGTGCCCTCTGTAGATGCTGCCACAGTGTCCTCTGTAGATAATGCAACACACCCCTAGATAAGGCCACAGTGCCCTCCGCAGATGCTACCACAGTGATGTCAGGGTCTTGCCCAGAGCTGGAGTCCGGGAGCAGAGCCGCTTCTAGCACTCGAACTACAGTAGATTTGTGACTGCAGCTCTGGATTTGTTTGGAATATGGGACCTGATGTTACAGTACAGTTGTGACTGCAGCACTGGATGTGACTGGAGTATAGGACATGATGTTACAGTAGAGTTATGACTGCAGCTCTGGATGTGGCTGGAGTATAAGACATGATGTTACAGTAGAGTTTTGACTGCAGCTCTGGATTTGACTGGAGTATAGCACATTATATAATAGTAGAGTTGTGACTGGAGCTCTAGATTTGTTTGGAGTATAAGACAAGATGTTTGCATCTGCATCTACTGATCTTGCAGTAGAGTTGTGAGTGTAGCTGTGGATGTGGATGTCTCTGGAGTATAGTACATGATGTTACAGTAGAGTTGTGAGTGCAGCTCTGGATGTGACTGGAGTATAACATGTTACAGTAGAGTGGTGACTGCAGCTCTGGATGTGACTGGAGTAAAGTACATGATATAATAGTAGAGTTGTGAGTGCAGCCTGGGATTCCAGCTCTGCTCCTGACATCACTGTCCATATATGGACAGAGATGTCAGGGGCGACCCCAGATCTGGAGTCCCGGGCAGAGCGCTAGTAGGCTCTTCCTGGGACTCCAGCTGTGCTCCTGACATCACTGGGACTGCTGCTCTGGGGAAGCCCCTGACATCATTGTCGATGTATGGACAGTGATGTCAGAGGCTTCCCCAGAGCAGAGCCTATACTAGCGCTCTGCCCGGGACTCCGCTCTGGGGAAGACCCTGACACACTGTCCATATGTGGACAGCGATGTCAGGGAATTCCAGAGTCTCGGAGCAGAGCCGATACTAGCGCTCTGCCCGGGACTCCTCTCTGGGGAAGACCCTGACACACTGTCCATATATGGGCAGCGATTACATAGTTACATAGTTACATAGTTTGTACGGTTGAAAAAAGACACATGTCCATCAAGTTCAACCAAGGGATGGGAAAGGGGAAGTGGGATGGGAAAGGGGATGTTAGGGAATTCCACAGAGTCCGGGAGCAGAGCCTGTACTAGCACTTTGCCCGGGACTCCAGCTCTGGGAAAGCCCCAGACATCGCTGTTCATATGTGGACAGCGATGTCAGGGAATTCCGGAGTCTCGGGCCGCGTGCTTGAGTCCCCTGATTTAGATTATAGTTAACATAGATAAGAAAGAATCACAAGGACAAGTTGAAGTAAGAGACTTTTGTCTATCTGTTTTTTCTCCCTTTACTCCGTTCCTAGTCCGTTACCTCTGTTTCCTATGCAACCCGCTTAATTTGTATTGATTACTATGCAGTGGCGTAACTAGGAAACACTGGGCCCCATAGCAAACTTTTGACTGCCCCCCTCCTCCGGGTGCCACACACAGCTCCCCCTTGTAGATAGTGCCCCCCTGTAGATAGTGCCATACAGTCCCCCTGTAGATAGTGCCATACAGCCCCCCCTGTAGATAGTGCCATTCAGCCCCCCCATAGTTAGTGCCATACAGTCCCCTGTAGATAGTGCCATACAGCCCCCCTGTAGATTAAGCCCTACAGACCCCTCTGTATATGGTATCACACCCCTTGTAGATAGTGTCACACAGCAACCCTGCAGATAGTACCACCCCCTTATAGACAGTGCCATACAGCCCCTCTTGTAGATAGTGCCCCACCTCCCCCTTGTAGATAGTGTTATAGAGCCCCCTCCCTTGTAAACAGTGCCATACAGCCTCCCACCTCCCCCTTGTAGAGATTGTCATACAGCCCTCCACCTCTCCCTTGCCATACAGCCAACCACCACCCCCTTGTAGACAGTGCTCCCCAAACAAATAAAACTAAAAAATTATACTCACCCAGGCGTTCCCACGATAAATGGAGCTGCTATACAACGCTGATGGGGTCCTTGCGTATGCCGACGTGAACCAGTGACGTAATCACGCCGGCCTGCGCAGGGATCCCGTCCCTGCACCTGACAGGCTGCAGGTCGAACAGCCTATAGCCTTGTAAATGGCAGAGCTCTGTCATAGTGTACTATTGAATGTAGCGTTACTACCGCTGTAGCAGCATGGGCAGCACCACCGGGCATGGGTGGGCCCGTGTCGGCGGGCAGCATGGGCCACCTCATTCTGCGGGCCCCGTAGCAGCTGGTATGGCTACTATGGCGGTAGTTACGCCATTGTTAATATGAATACACACACCACAGAAGTAACATACAACCCTCACAGATACTTAAATATATAAAAATACTTTACTTACAATATAGAAGTGACAAAGCAATATACATTACATCAAGATGAAATACATTACATAGAGAACACAACCACATACAGCCGCCTCCTTTTCTTACCTTACCTGGATATTTTGTACATGTGGCTAGTAATATATATGTATATATAATATATATCCAGGACCCAACCCTATATGGTCTCCTGGAACTACAGGTATTGACCATTAGTACATGTACATATAGAGACTCATGCATAAATTGCATATATAAATTCTACATATCTATAAACCACATTAGAGATTCCTAGAATATCTCTACGTAAACATAAAAAGTCTGCTGTAATGGTATTATACTTTGATTTATATACATACACATGAAAGCACATATATAATGTAACTTAGCATGTTCCTGATGTGAAGTGCTGATCGTCCAGGGTTAGCAGGAAAAGAGAAAGAACCCAGAACTTCACATGGTCTAAATGTTCCTAGCTCTGAGTTGACTCTGCCCACTCCATTGAATCCGCCTTATGACAACCCATATACCTTCCAATGTGCATCTGTACAGTATAGGTAAAATCCATTCCCAGTATGCCCAGCTGTCTCTGCATCCATTTTACAATGGCTCGTTACTGTACTGAGAACCATTCAGATACTAAAGGGAGTAGATAAGAATCCTTTACCAAATGGCCTCTGAGCATACTGACACCTCAATGGGTGAACACCACTGAATAATATCAGTATATACTATTTCCATTTACCAGGTATATTTTATGTGGTTATAGGACAGAGTGTCTAGGTGGGAACAATATTTTTCTTTAACATAAGTTATCCAGCAAACTAAAGGGCCTTTTATACCTGCCGATAAGCGACCGATGCAGCGAGAGCTGATCAACGAGACATCGTTGATCGGCTCTCATTTGCTCCTGTCACACGGAGCTATGGATGGGGAGGAGCGCTCGTTACTCCGATCGCTCATCCCCATACATTATTATTATGTTGGCAGTGCGTCTCCCTGTTTACACAGAGAGATGTGCTGCCGACAACGATAATATTTCACTTTTTTAAAATGATACGACCAGCAGATGATCGAGCCTTTGCTCGTTCATCTGCTGATCGTTGCCCTGTTTACACAGAGCAATTATAGGCAACGAGCGTTCTGTGAACGCTTGTCGACCCGATAATCGTCCAGTGTAAAATCCCCTTAAGTTATTGTTCCATGGTTTCAAAGAACCATAAAAACTGCAGCAACGCACAGGTGGTGAGACGCAGAAAATTTTTATTAGGTTAGTTTTTTTATTGCCATTATTATTGTTATTATTATTTTTTACTATTATTATTATCAGTATTATTATTATTATTATTATAATAATATATTTTGATGCCACTTTATTAAGTAGAATTCCCACTATTAGGTGTTAGGTCCCATTCTGCATCTCATGCAAGTGAATGTTTTTTTCTCGCAACACTGTTCACATGCTGCAGAAATTTTCACCCCTAATTTTGACCCACAATGCAGAAAAAGACACCTGCGGAAATAATCGGTCGTGGAAATATCAGAAATATCACCCACTGCACATCTGCGACAGAAATTCCTCCGATTTCTGCTGCGAATCATGCTGGAATTCATGTCTAATTTGCAATATTGAAATCTGACACATGTGAACCAAAACCATCTTGCGGTCCATTTTTCCACAAAAAAACCTTCCGTAGTGTATCCGTGTGTCATCAGGATTCATGGATCCGCAACAAAAATAATTAATGTCACCAGTTTGCCAAGCCGCAAATCCAGACCGTAAAATGACTTGTCCGGAGTTTTAGCGGCCCCGTGAACATTATGGCCATGTGCATGGCTCCGTAGTAATGAATGGGTTCGTGTGCTATTCGCAAAATTGCGGAGAGCATACGGACAAAAAACTATAGTCGTTTGCATGAGGCCGTAAGGTGAAGAAAAGTTTAAGACAATTATTGTGAGCTGTAGAAGTAAAGGGGATATCTGGTCTAGGAAACCATTTATCAAACAACCTATTAGGGAATTCTGAGTTTATAGAGGAGGTCTTCCACCCATCTATTAGCCAGAGTAGAGAGCGGGTACAAAGAGTGTCCCTCACTCTGGAGGACCCAGAATGTTCCATGTATTGCTCAGCCTATAGATTTCAATAGGCACCTTGTAATGCTTCATTTCCCCTGTGGTGGCACTGCAAGGAAATTTAACACATGTGCAAGCGAAACAAACAGGTATTCATCAGGAATAAAAATTAGTCAAGCCAAGGTTCAGAAGCTAGATGTCAATATTAACTGAGATCCAGGAGCTAGCATGCACTAAAACCAGGAAACTTCAGAATGCTTCATACAGTCACTAGGAGGCAGTTCTGAAGGTCAGACAAGGACAACGTAGCTGGCCAAAAAGTCTCGAGTTCTTTTCAGAACCACTGAGTATGGGAAGCAATCATTGACATGGTGATACAGTAATTGTGGTTGGTGCTTACTGTATCTATAGATTTTTTTTTATAGTCAGTTAAGAATACTATAGCCAAGCATATATTTCTGGCAAAGCTGACTACTGATATATCATTCCAAACTCCACTGTGCATTGTAGATTACAAAATACTGTTCATATGAGATCTTCCTAAAGAAATCTACTATGTAAACCTTATTTTTATAAGGAAAAATTTTCTTTTATTTTTCATTATATTTTTCATACATGTAATTATGGCGATTAGAAGGCGTATTATTTGTATGTCAGCATCTTTTCCTTATTACCAAATCTTAACTTGTTTTAAATGCTCATTTTGCTCTTTCACAAATTACCTCTTATGAATTGCTAATTATTTTAGCAACCATCTGATTTGCTTAAATACTAGAACATTATGCAATATGTACCTTTACTCTCTTTTTCAGTCCAGTTGTCTTGAGATTTCAATTTTCCTTACTGTCAGTGCAGAATAACAAAAGTATTTATTTAAGCAGGTCTGTGTTTTAGCGATGTATAAAGCTACTGCAGCAGCAATATTAAATGACCTTATTCGTGCCAAGGCTTTGATAACAAGTACAGAATATAAACTGCTGGTGATATGCAAGGAAGAACATGAACTTTCAATATAGAACATTTTCTGCTTGTAAATTTTGTTTTACATATGCTAGAATTTCTTTTGAATGCTAACAAGATTTTTTTGGAGACAATCTCTGAGTCGTGCAGAGACATAATACAGCACCCATAGACTTCTATGGCCCTACCGTACCTCCGTACGCTTACGATTTCATAGAGAGGAAATGTGTAAAAAAAATAATAATTGAGACATGTTCCATCAAATGCCGCATTATGGATCTATTCTTCCCTAGAAGCATTGCTTTGAGGGGTAAATAACTCTATAATACAAAGGAGCCATATGGCAACACACAGGGTGTCTATGACTTCGTAGTACAGAGGCGCAGGGGATTCCGTGTGCTGCCGTGCAGCCTCCTACACACTACTCTGCTATGTGTATGAGGCCTAAGAATATACCTAGTACTAACCTAAGATGATGCTGAAGATATACAGTGTATATATTCGGGGTTCTTCCTGCATTCTTCTAGTGGAGTCATGGTGAAAAGGACTCTTGTTTAGTACAAAGAATGAGTAGGGGCTGCCTAAGCATAGAGTCTAATTAATCTCTTGGTTTTTAGAGTTGTCACCTACGTACATGGTAAACCACCTGTATAAAGTTTGCAACAACAATATTAAAGGGGTATTCCTATCTTGGACATTTTATTCATATCCACAAGATATGTCATAAATGTCTGAGAGATGCGAGTCCCACCTATCTCTAAAACAGTGCCCCCTGACGCCCGTTTTACCTCCTGCTGTGGCTAGGCTCTGGCCACAAAGTTACAATATGGCTGGGTTTTCCGGAAACAGTCAAGTGCATTTTGCTACGCTGTTTCCAGAACTCCCAGAGAAGTTAATGGGAGTTACTGAAACAGCGTTGTACATTAAGCTATTTCAATGGCTATTCCATGCTATTTCATTATTTCCATGGCTCCGGTGTCCCAGAAACATTATTGCTTGCTGTGCTACTCTGTTTCTGTAACTTCTATTCACTGTCCTGGAAACAGTGTTGCAAAAGGCATTCTGCTATTTAAAAAAAAAAAAAAACGTTGTTCATTGATCCTACTGTCATGAACTCACATCACCTACAAAGCCATGCCCCCAAACCACACCCTTTATTTTACCCATATGAACCTGTCCGGTATTTTTTGGTGGAAAATGTGGCATTCCCATTATCACCCCACTAAAATATATTTTGTTAGCAACAGCTATTTAATACAACACATGTTGTGACTGCGGCATCTAAGCCATTAGGAAGAGAGGGGGCCCCTATCCATTATCCGATTGCCCCTCTCCCCACGACGCGATCATGCCAATGATAGTCATGGCAGCCTGGGGGCCTAATAAAGATGTGTACTCAAAAATAGGGTCAATAAAATCTACAGCTTGCCCCGCAAAATGAAACACAAGCCCTCACAATGCTCCATTGAAGGAAAAATTAAAAAAATTATGGCTCTCAGAATATGGTGACACAAAACAATTTATTTTGTAACAAATAGTTTTTTCTTTGTAAAAGTAGTACATCATAAAAAAAAACTGTATGAATTTGGTATCGCTGTAATTGTAACCCGCAAAAACGAAACCCAAAAAGAAATGGAAAAATATTTTTTTTTCCTTATTCCACCCCACAAATATAATTTTTTCAGTTTTCCAGTACATTAAATGGTGCCATAAAAAACAACAACTTGTCTTACAAAAAGCAAGCCCACATATGGCTATGTCAACAGAGGAATAAAAAGGTATGGCTTTTGGAAAGCAGGGAGTAAAAAAAATAAAAGGAAAACTGAGAAATGACTGTAGCGTCAAGGGGTTAAATTAAAAATCCATACATCAAGTACGGAAAAAACATAGGCAACAAGGAGTGAACAGAAAGGTAGGTAAAGGGGCCCCAAAGCAGTGATTGAAACGGGAGCCCATTTTGGTGCTTGTAAAAATGACCACACCCCTATAAGTAGATGGCGCTTGTTTGCCCCCATCTCTATTCCATTATCATAGGGATAATTCACATCATTGTTTGCTAACATTGTTGAACCTGTGTAGAGATGATCCCTGCACTGGTTCTCACCTAAAATAAGGGATGCAGCCAACCTGGTCAGGTGTCCCGTTCTCCGTTGCTCCATAGCAGCCTGCCTCTATGGTAATACAAACTACTTACACATCAGATTGGATGCTTGCCTATTTTTAGCCGCTGTCTATGTATTATGTAGTAGAATCCATACTGTAAAACGGCTACATGGTGGTTCGGATTCAAGGCTATTTGCTTGAGATGCGACTCTATAACTGTCTTGCGCCTTTGTCCATTGTTAAACTATATTATTATTCATTCCTAAATTAGAGAGGATCTAATGCATTTTCTGTTATTACTGGATCCGTTGACAGCATGCTTGTGTCTACTTCTAGTGCCCTATAAGCTGTTCTGTCGCTAGAAGCAATTGGGAGAGAGCCAGTATTTCTTGAATATTTAATTTAAGAAAACCTATCAGCATGAAATCAATGGCTTTATTCCAGACCTTGGTTACTTGAGATAAGTTTAAGCTTTTTCCCATAATAATTTAGTGTGTATGGATTGTTTTTGTAAGATGCATTACTTTGGTAAGTAATGGGAATTGTTGTTTAAGAACTAAAAAAAAATAATGCAGATGTAGACACCAATAAATAGACCCATCAAAAGATCACCTCTGTTGCAAGGCCTGGACGAAATTGAAAAAAACACGCGGCCTGCCGCCACCCATCGGCCCGTGTAGTTTTTACTTATGTGAAAGGGTCATTCTCCATAACATTGCAGTCTGACCTGGTCCGAATATTGCGGCCCTAATATGTACACTGAAGTACGGCCGTCTAAAACCAGCCTGGTACAGTTTAATGCATGTGAATGGGGTTTAAAAAACTCTATGCCTGTGCAGTGGGAAATAAGCGTCTGGTTTACATCCTCAGCGCAATTATGCGTTAAGCAAAACATGGGACCGCGGCAACCAATGGCTGGATGCATCAGCGATATAATGTCCATGTCGGGGGTAATTCATTTTTACAGTTTTAGAGCCCGTTGGAGGTTATCTTTAGGGTTTGGAAAACACTGTAGCATTTCCACCTAAGATAAATAAAGTAAGTCATCAGTTACTTGGTGTCACGGAATTGTCGTCTTCTGTTAAATTGTTAGTCACAAAAACAGATACAACAACAACTGAAAAGAATTGTAACAACTTTACAGATTAATTTTTGGTGAAAATGGCATTTATCCTTGTTTCTAGAGACGACAGGATAGAACTGGAAGCCTCCCCATCACTGAAAGCTGTTTTTCCCACTGCATAGAGAACTGCATAGAGATCCAATTGTGTAACAATGGGCTAACTATGGTTTTTACCGGCGTTTCCCTTTAATATTGCATATTTCAAAGGAGACGATTTGTATGCGCCAAATTAATCGCCTTATGATTTGCAAGTCTTAATAATTAAGCTTATTCTTTAAAACAAAGACATTCTGCTCTTTATTCTTTTTTTTCCCCCTAATATCATTTAGACATCTGGAATGATCCTGGTTACTAAATAACTAGAGTTGTAATCTCTCCTTTAAGTGATTGAGCATAATTGACAATACCGTCTCTACATCACTCATCGGCTTTGAGATGTAACTGAGTTCTGTACCTCTGAGAACAGTAATCAGATCAGTACAATGAGTATCTTTACTACCAATGATTCAGAATGAAATCATTGCATATGGTATTTATATGTACAATGAAGATGGCAGCTGTCATCCGGTTCACTAAGTTGTGGTGATATGCTGCTAAATTTTGGTTCCAAGTTTTAATGTTTGGCGGTTAAAGGGAAATTCCCAAAAAACTCATGCCTGGACTAACGGCACACTCTTCTCTTACTTTTTTGGATGATCCAGCTGTTGTCTGTGCTCCAGCATCAATCTGGGCTGGCTTCGGGCAAACATGTCACGCAGTACCCCCAAATAGTTAAAGGGGTTTTCCAGTAACAGAAAAATTCATGGCATACCCTCGGGATAGACTATCAATATCTGATCGGTCAACAGCTGATCGTTGCCCTGCTTACACAAGGCAATGATCGGGAACGAGCTTTCTGTGAACGCTCGTTTGCCTGATAATTGGCCTATGTAAAAAGGCTTATGGATAAGCCATCATTTTTTGTTACTGGAAAAACCCTTTAATGTATTTAAAGGCAATGTACACCTTTGAAAACATTATTTATTTATTTTTTAAATAAAACAGTGTATCAGTATGAGTGGTAAAACTTTCTAATTACTTTTTATTAAAAATAATTTTTACTTTTTCAGATACAGCTGCTTTGTATCCTGTACATAGAGCAGCTGAATCATGCGCTGAGACCTGAATCCGTCAGGTCAGCGGCACTGACGGGTTCAGTGTCAGTGGGTCAGGATCCACCTGTTGTCCATTTACGTTATGTACAGGATCTACCTGTAATCTATCACATCTAAGTTATGAACTTAGATGTGACCGTTTACAGGTGGATCCTGTGTGACCCGCTTTTACTGAACCCGTCAGTCCCGCAGACCTGACGGGTACAGGATTCAGCGTAAGATACATCTGCTCCTTATGCAGAATACAGAGCAACTGTATCTCAAAAAGAAAAAATAATTTTTAATAAAAACAAATTATAAAGTTGCACCAATCAAACTGACTGACATTTTTACTAAAAAAAATAAAAATAAATCCCTTTCAAAGGTTTACATAGCCTTTGAGTAGAAGAACATTTGTGGGGTTCTGGCTTTTCAGTGTGATGCACCTCTTTCTATTAACTACGAGAGGCAGGGCTTCAAAGGAGTACAAAGATGGCAGACCCGGGGGTCCTTCATTAGACCCCAGGCCGCCATAACAACCATAGTCACCAGCCGATCCTGTCATGGGGGGGCACGATGACATGTTTGAGGGGACGCCCCCCCTGATTCTAACAATTTAAATGCTGCGGTCGCGATTGACCGCAGCATTTAAGGTGTTAAATGGGCGGAATCAACGCCCGTTGGAGTGAGGTGTCGGCTGTATAACATACTACACACGAAAAAATGGTGACAGCACACTGCGAACACCAATTTTAATCTAAACCGCTAAATATAAATAAATATGCATTACATGCTAAATCTACTTACAAAAGGGAATTTCTTAGTGCACATTTTGATCAAAAAGTGTTTGCCTACCTACCACGACACGGCGTCCTCCATAGGTGGGGACCTACTCTGCACATACACCCAGAACTGGGACTAAGCCTACATATATCTGGGGATGGTAGCAACCAGCATTAAACTAATTAAAATCACCCAGGGCAGAATGGGAGGAGTGCAAGAACAAAAAATGGAGGCAGTCACTAACCCCACATATATGGATCACATAAACAACAGAAAAGTTTGAACAGCACATTCCAACAAAATGATACAAAACTTGTATGCAGGTGCAAGAACACCTGTGACTGCAAATATACAGCACACAAAAAATGGCGACAGCACCCTGCGAACACCAATGTAACCTAAACCGCTAAATATAAATAAATATGCATTACATTTAATTTTAAGAAAGCCAATTTCCCCAGGATGAGGGCTGCAATTCAGGATATAGACTGGGAAGAACTAATGTCAAATAATGGAACAAATGATAAATGGGAGATTTTCAAATCTACTTTGAGTTATTATAGTGCAAAATTTATTCCTACAGGTAATAAGTATAAACGACTCAAATTAAACCCCACATGGCTTACACCTTCTGTGAAAGGGGCAATACATGACAAAAAAAGGGCATTTAAAAAATACAAATCTGAGGGTACAGCTGTAGCCTTTGTAAAATATAAAGAGCTTAATAAAATCTGTAAAAATGTAATAAAATTAGCAAAAATACAAAATGAAAGGCAGGTGGCCAAGGATAGTAAAACAAATCCTAAAAAATTCTTCAAGCATATAAATGCAAAAAAGCCAATGTCTGAACATGTAGGACCCCTAGATAATGGTAATGGGGAGTTGATCACAGGGGATCAAGAGAAGGCAGAGTTACTAAATGGGTTCTTTAGCTCTGTATATACAACAGAAGAAGGAGCAGCTGATGTAGCCGGTGCCAGTGCTGTTAATATATCAGTTGATATACTGAATTGGATGAATGTAGAGATGGTCCAAGCTAAATTAAATAAAATAAATGTGCACAAGGCTCCGGGACCAGATGGGTTACACCCTAGAATTCTTAAAGAGCTTAGTTCAGTTATTTCTGTCCCCCTTTTCATAATATTCAGAGAATCTCTAGTGACTGGTATAGTGCCAAGGGACTGGCGCAGGGCAAATGTGGTGCCTATTTTCAAAAAGGGCTCTAGGTCTTCCCCGGGTAATTATAGACCAGTAAGCTTAACATCCATCGTGGGGAAAATGTTTGAGGGTCTATTGAGGGACTATATACAGGATTATGTGACAATAAATAGCATTATAAGTGACAGCCAGCACGGTTTTACTAAGGACAGAAGTTGTCAAACTAACCTAATCTGTTTTTATGAAGAGGTGAGCAGAAGTCTAGACAGAGGAGCCGCTGTGGATTTAGTGTTTTTGGACTTTGCAAAGGCATTTGACACTGTCCCCCATAGACGCCTAATGGGTAAATTAAGGACTATAGGTTTAGAAAATATAGTTTGTAATTGGATTGAGAATTGGCTCAAGGACCGTATCCAGAGGGTTGTGGTCAATGATTCCTTCTCTGAATGGTCCCCGGTTATAAGTGGTGTACCCCAGGGTTCAGTGCTGGGACCACTATTATTCAACTTATTTATTAATGATATAGAGGAAGGGATTAATAGCACTATTTCTATTTTTGCAGATGACACCAAGCTATGTAATATAGTTCAGACTATGGAAGATGTTCATGAATTACAGGCAGATTTAAACAAACTAAGTGTTTGGGCGTCCACTTGGCAAATGAAGTTTAATGTAGATAAATGTAAAGTTATGCATCTTGGTACCAACAACCTGCATGCATCATATGTCCTAGGGGGCGCTACACTGGCGGATTCACTTGTTGAGAAGGATCTGGGTGTACTTGTAAATCATAAACTCAATAACAGCATGCAGTGTCAATCAGCTGCTTCAAAGGCCAGCAGGATATTGTCGTGTATTAAAAGAGGCATGGACTCGCGGGACAGGGATGTAATAATGCCACTTTACAAAGCATTAGTGAGGCCTCATCTAGAATATGCAGTTCAGTTCTGGGCTCCAGTTCATATAAAGGATGCCCTGGAGTTGGAAAAAATACAAAGAAGAGCAACTAAGCTAATAAGGGGCATGGAGAATTTAAGTTATGAGGAAAGATTGAAAGAATTAAACCTATTTAGCCTTGAAAAAAGAAGACTAAGGGGGGACATGATTAACTTATATAAATATATTAATGGCACATACAAAAAATATGGTGAAATCCTGTTCCTTGTAAAACCCCCTCAAAAAACAAGGGGGCACTCCCTCCGTCTGGAGAAAAAAAGGTTCAAGCTGCAGAGGCGACAAGGCTTCTTTACAGTGAGAACTGTGAATTTATGGAATAGCCTACCGCAGGAGCTGGTCACAGCAGGGGCAGTAGATGGCTTTAAAAAAGGGTTAGATAATTTCCTAGAACAAAAAAATATTAGCTCCTATGTGTAGAAATTTTTCCTTCCCTTTTCCCTTCCCTTGGTTGAACTTGATGGACATGTGTCTTTTTTCAGCCGTACTAACTATGTAACTATGTAACTATGTAATACATGCTAAATCTACTTACAATAGGGAGGTTCTTAGTGCACATTTTGATCAATTGTGCCCACCTGCCACAACAAGGTGTCCTCCTCAGGTGGGGACCTACTCTGCACATACACCCAGAACTGGGACTAAGCCTACATATATCTGGGGATGGTAGGAACCAGCATTAAACTAACTAAAATCACTAAGGGCAGAATGGCTGTATAACATAACCGTTACCTGATGAGTATGGAGTGAGCTCAGCCCGTGAGCTCGCTCCATACTTCCCCTTAACGGCTACCGCGTACTAGTACGTGGTATGTCGTTAAGGGGTTAAAAAAGTTGATGCATTTCCTTTAGACTTCGTTCACATCTGCATCAGGGCTCCGTTCAGGCGTTCCATCTGAGCATTTATGCAGAAATGTAATTAGATTATTTTTTTTTTCTTTAATCTTGATTATAAAACATAAAAATAAAGCAGAAAGCTGTCATCAAATACCAGAACAGGCTGACTAAAAATAGGATATCTCATTGTGGTACTGCAGATTTAGTTGGCATTGGTGGCCAGCTCGTTATTTTGGCTGACATTATAAGGTTATCTCAATGGAATTTGTCTGCTTGTTGACAGTTTTAATACATTTTGGAAAGAAAGATAATTTTCCATGAATATCAGGCATTAATAAGTCTTGAGCTTGACCATGAAATAATTCTGTACAAAATGTTATTTTGAGATAATACATTTGTACTGTTTAACAGCATCTTGTTTTAATTTTCTAAAAATAATTGTATTAGATAAAAAGAACAAAGAGCTTAAAGGGGTGTCCATTTTAGACAATGACTTTGTGTTAGAAGCGTCCCCTATTGATAAGATCCTGATCACACGTTGTTTCATTGCTGGGACCCACAGCGATCAGCTGTAATTTGTGGGGAGCCAGGCAGCAAGTGTTCAATTTCCCTGCAGTGCCACTGCAGGGGAAATTAAGTATTAGTTACAATTGAAATCAATTTGTGTAATACAAGGACACACCAGTTTGTCTAGAATGAGGGAAGCTCTATTCACTCTGGCGAATAGATGAGGACTAGAATGTTGGACCCATTTTATTAACTCAAATATCACAAAAAATATATTTTTAAATGTTTGTTTTAACCAGAAAAAAACCTTCAGTCTATCTTTACATATGTTTTATAGGCTTACCTTTTTATTAATTGGTGCCAACTTAAATAATATATTAATGGACTATATACATAACAATACCTTAAAGAGGCTCTGTCACCAGATTTTGCAACCCCTATCTGCTATTGCAGCAGATCGGCGCTGCAATGTAGATTACAGTAACGTTTTTATTTTTAAAAAACGAGCATTTTTGGCCAAGTTATGACCATTTTCGTATTTATGCAAATGAGGCTTGCAAAAGTACAACTGGGCGTGTTGAAAAGTAAGGGTATGTTCACACGGCGGGGGTCCGTAACGGCTGAAATTACGGGGATGTTTCAGCCTGAAAACATCCCCGTAATTTCAGCCGTACCGGCATGTGCAGGCGCTTGAACGCCGCGTCAATTACGGCCGTAATTAGCGCTGCTATTCATTGGAGTCAATGAATAGCGGCTCCAATTACGGCCAAAGAAGTGACAGGTCACTTCTTCTACGCGGGCGTCTATTTACGCGCCGTCATTTGACAGCGGCGCGTAAATATACGCCTCGTGTGAACAGACAAACGTCTGCCCATTGCTTTCAATGGGCAGATGTTTGTCAGCGCTATTGAGGCGCTATTTTCGGGCGTAATTCGGGGCAAAAACGCCCGATTTACGTCCGTAAATAGGCCGTGTGAACATACCCTAAAAGTACAACTGGGCGTGTATTATGTGCGCACATCGGGGCGTGTTTACTACTTTTACTAGCTGGGCGTTGTGCATAGAAGTATCATCCACTTCTCTTCAGAACGCCCAGCTTCTGGCAGTGCAGACACAGCCGTGTTCTCGAGAGATCACGCTGTGTCGTCACTCACAGGTCCTGCATCGTGTCAGACGAGCGAGGACACATCGACACCAGAGGCTACAGATGATTCTGCTGCAGCATCGACGTTTGCAGGTAAGTCGATGTAGCTACTTACCTGCTAACGCCGATGCTGCTGCAGAATCAACTGTAGCCTCTGGTGCCGACACGATGCAGGACCTGTGAGTGACGTCACAGATCTGCACTGCCAGAAGCTGGGCGTTCTGAAGAGAAGTGGATGATACTTCTCATCAGAAAGCCCAGCTAGTAAAAGTAGTAAACACGCCCCGATGTACGCACATAATACACGCCCAGTTGTACTTTTACTTTTCAACACGCCCAGTTGTACTTTTGCAAGCCTCATTTGCATAAATACGAAAATGGTCATAACTTGGCCAAAAATGCTCATTTTTTAAAAATAAAAACGTTACTGTTATCTACATTGCAGCGCCTATCTGCTGCAATAGCAGATAGGGGTTGCAAAATCTGGTGACAGAGCCTCTTTAAAGGGGTTGTCCAGGCACAGGTTATACTGACCTATCCACAGGATAGAACATCAGTATATGATCGTGGGGGTCCGACAACCGGACCCCGCACCGATCAGCTGCTCCGGCTGCCTCCAGGCGCCTGATGTTTTGCAGGGCATGCAGTATTCGGAACAAGAAGCAGATGACTCCGTACACGGCATAGCGGCTGTGCTGGGTTACTGCAGCTCTGCTCCTATTCACTTGAATAGGAGTAGAGCTGCAGTACCACAGCTCGACCGCTATTCTGTGACCAGAGCCATCTTCTTCCGGCATGGACATCCGGTGCCCTGAGGCAGCCAGAGCAGCTGATCGGTGTGGGGTCTGGGTGTCGAACCTCCACCGATCATATACTGATGACCTTTCCTCTGGATAGCTCATCAGTTGCCCGCGCCCGGACAACCCCTTTAATATAGTATTATTATAGGAATCTCCCCATTCGATGTGATGTGTGTATGCTGACAAAAATCTGCAGGACTGTTTCAAATTTCCCATCTGCAGAATCCAGGCTGCCTTTTTACACCAGTCAGCAGAATCCAGGCTGCCATTTACACCAGTCTCAAGTCTTGGAATTTGACATTTTCTACATCTCTGCATATGATTTTTAGAAAGACCTCCAAGGCTGAAGGGAGTGATCCAATAATAAAACTTTATTTAAGAATTGTTATTTATTAAGTCTTTTCGGTGGGTCTAAAGAGGATGATTAGGGAGGATCTAGAGAAAGTTGAAAACCCAACTTTGCACTTAATAGTTGTTGATCCAGCTGTTCATACAAGCTACAGTAGGTGTCTACCTAACTTCATTCAATTCACTTCTATATTTCAAAAATTCCATCATAATTTACGTCTGGAGGGGCAATTGTCACCAGCCAACCAGGTAAGGAGTACAGCGGATTCTTTAAGGTGCAGGAGGAGAACAGTATTCTTTTTGGTTTTTGTCATAGGTAATACTTCTGTTGATTAAATCTAAATTATGTCATAACCTGATGCCTCTTTATATATTCAAACTTTATGTTCTCTTATAGGATTTCGGAATTATGCTTCTTCACCATCTTGCAACAATATCCCTCATCACATTCTCATACGTAAACAACATGGTACGAGTAGGTACCTTGGTGATGTGCCTTCATGACATGGCGGATGTTTTGCTAGAGGTGAGACTCTTGTTTCTATAGTAAGATGGTGGTAGGGATTTGTTAATCATTCTAGTCCCCATCTTTAGCAGCCTTACTATCTTCATCAATAGTGTGATATAGTGCAAATAGTGTGAACAGGTGCATTTAAACATTATACTCTATGTGACATTTATTATAATCATCCTGCACAAAACAATAAAAGGAGTTTCCCAACCAAAAATGGATACATAATATAATATTAGCTATTCTAAAATCTGTGAGGCAGGATGACCAGCTTTTGAAAAAAAAAACATGATTCGGCGATACTCTGTCACGAGATATCTATGCTATATGTGTCTATGTGACGATATTGTATTGAAATGGTTTCATGACAAATTTGAGTACTTATTTAATCAAAGAGGTAAGGAAGACACATCAGTACCAGTCAGGGGATAAATACAAGTAATTATTTTAATTGACTCTCCTGAACGGGACAGCTGTCAATCTGTCTATAGCTGAGCATCTTCAAAAACAGAGTAAGGCCCCATGCACACGAACGTAAAAACACCCGTAATCACGGGCCTTAATTACGGCCCGTAATTACGGGCCCATAGACTTCTATTGGCCACGGGTACCTCCCCGTATGCTTACGGGAAGGTGCCCGTGCCGTTTAAAAATATAGAACATGTCCAATTTCAGGCCGTAATAACGGCACGGGCAGGCCCATAGAAGTCTATGGGGCTCCCGTAATTACGGGTGACTACGTGTGTGCACCCGTAATTACGGGAGCGTTGCTAGGCGACGTCAGGGGATAGTCACTGTCCAGGGTGCTGAAAGAGTTAAACGATCGGCAGGAACTCTTTCAGCACCCTGGACAGTGAGTACCATTCACAATATAGATCAACGTGTAAAAAAAATAGAAGTTCATACTTACCCAGAACTGCCTGCTTCTTCCTCCAGTCCGGCCTCCCGGGATGACGTTTCAGCCCATGTGACCGCTGCAGCCAATCACAGGCCAATCACAGGTTGCAGCGGTCACATGGACTGCCGCGTCATCCAGGGAGGTCGGGCAGGATGTTGAAAGAGGGACGCGTCACCAAGACAACGGCCGGGTAAGTATGAATTTCTTTTACTTTTACTATGGAAAGGGCTGCCCCTTCTCTTTATCCTGCACAGAGAGAGAGAAGGGGCTGCCGATTAGTGCAGTGCAATTTTGCAGTGAAAACGTGCCCGTAAATACGGATGGAATACTGGTGACACCGGCCAAAAAATTGAATGAAAGGCATGCCAAAACCAAAAATATGGCAAATGTAAGTCGAATACACTTTGGTTGGGTAAAAATCTATCATGGCTCTATTGGTTGATGAGGGACCCATTAAAGGGCCCCTTTAATACCCCGGCGCCCAGCTGTTTCCTCTTTCTAATATGTAAAGTTGTAAAGCAAAAAGCCATTACTGTATCTGCATTCAACCACTTCTAACACTTTAATAGAAAATCTGAGTTTGAATGGAAATTAAATATTCCCAACGCTGGATAGTCTGTGTTAATCTTCATCAATTTGCAGGACAGAAATAAAAAGATGTCAGTGGTTAACAACATGTCAGGCAGCTTACAATAACTGTCTACTCTTTTATATTCTAGGCAGCCAAAATGGCAAATTATTCCAAGTGTCAAAAACTGTGCGACCTCCTGTTTGTTGTGTTCGCTCTGGTGTTCGTAATTGCAAGACTTGGTGTATTTCCTTTATGGTAAGTAACAATGGCACTGAAGAAAAATGTCTTCTGCTGTGAAAGGATAATCATTTACCAAGTGATATTACCAGCAAATTTCAAAGAATAAAAAATATAACTCAATTAGTAGCGGAGTCCTAGGTGGTCAGCATTTTGTAAGAGACATTATAATGCCTATTTCTACCTTAAAGCAACTGTCCAGTGAGACAGTCACCTTAGATATGATGTCATGATTGAATAGTTATGACATCCTTCCTTTTACGGCAATAGTCATGGCAATGACTTTCCAATTACCACTTGCATCCAGTGGCAATATGGGAAGAAGTGGTAGTCTAAGACTGTGCTCACAACTGTAATAGACATCTGCATTCTATGTAAATGGAGCTGGCGGGCACAGCTGATGATGTCACTCAACAGCTTCTACCCAGCAACATCTGGCTTCTGTGATCTATTATTAAGTCTTTCCAGAGGCAATGCATAATAGTTGATCACAGATAAATGCAATACACTGCAATATATAAGTATCGCAGTGTATTGCATGAGCGATCCATGGATCACATGTTTAGGTTCCCTAGGAGGACTAAAAATAAAGTTTAAATATGTTCAATAAAATGTAAAAAAAATAATTCAAAATATCAAAATAACAAAGTAAAAAATAGTCAAAATAGTAAAAAAGTCAAAATAGTAAACATAATTGGTAATATTGCGTTAGTAAAAGTCCAAACTATTAAAATATCACGTAATTCCATGACTCTTAGAATGAGATGATGGAAAATTAAAAAACAAAAATTAGCTGTGTCTCCAAGATGTTAAATGACAAACTCGGCCTGGTTACATCAGTAGCAAATTTACATTGTATTATTCAAAGTGGTTTAGAGCTGGTTCAGATCATGTAGAATGAAAATTTTTCGCTATATGTTTTGGTCAAGAAGAAAAGTGACAACAGCTCTAACCACGATATTGTGCGCATATGTGTTTGGAAATTTCTTTCTCCAAACAGGGTAAGGAAGGGAACAGTATTCTTCTAATCGATTCAGAAGATCTGGCCAGGCCAGGAGAAATTAGCATTTGGCATACTGATGTAAAGCATCACAGTCCCAAAATTTTGAACCATGTAGAAAAAAACAAAAGTATTAGCGGTGAATGTCACTAAGGCTTTATGCACCAATATAGAATTGTATTGTGAGCTGCTTATTTCCGTGTGAAGCTACATGGATCATGTATTTCCATAGAAGCCCTCATAGAGAGCTTGGTCCAATATATGGTATCTGTTGGAGCATGTGTTTACCAGCATATTTTGATGGGGTGGTATACATGACCATATTGAAATGCATAATACAGTGCTTGTGATCTGTGTGATCTAGTTAGCCAATGGGGTGGAGCTAGCTTCCCTGTCTCTGATGCTGACCAATCAGCGCGAGGCCCCTCGATGGTAGTTTACGCCCTGTTTGTTAACTACAGTAAATTAGCATATAGGGAGCAAACACAACAGTAGGACATATCTCTTGAAACACCCCAAAAAAACCAGCGCTGGAGTCAGGGAGACAGTGTTATTCAGGTCAGTTAATCAATACAACTTATATGACAGATCCTCTTTAATCGTTAACAGGTGGAATTGCTATTTTTGGTGTTGTTTAGGCCCCACAACGTCTGCCACCTTCCTGTGGAAGGTTTTACCCCGATCCTTCCTTGCTCTTAGAATCCACTGTTCTCGGTCATACAGTACATGGTGCTCATGGTTGATGCTGTGAGTTGTTTCTGTCTTCATTGTCAGTCAGTGCAGATGAAGTGTCAGGAGAGCATAATCTAACATTGTCTCTCTTACAATTACACTCTGATCGGTTCTGACTCCACTGTTTTACACAAGACAAATACAAAACACTTTACACTTTCACAGTCTTTTTAAATAAAAGAGTTGATATTTGAAAATGTCATTAGCCGTTCTGAGTCACACACAGTTCTGTATTTTAGGTGCATTGTTGCAATTATTTAATGGTGTTGCAGGCGGTATTAGTCTACTGAGAGCTTTGCTGTAAGCAGTCATTCTCATCTAGATTCATACAGTATATGTAGTCTGTGGGGCATGGGTCTAACATTTCCAGCATTGCGTGCCTTGGTTAGCTAGGGCACAGGGTGTGGAATAATTGAATGGGTATTCTCGTGGCATTATAATGTGCATAGAGATTACGTGCCAAACAGTTTATTGTTTTCCTTTGCTGTAGTTTGTTTAAGAATGAAGAGTGAGGAAAATCTTGACATTGGAAGTTTTCAAGTCATTGTCCAGTTAAAAATCGGGAGATGGGGCACTGGTCTATTCTATGCAGACAGGCAGGGACGAGACATCTTTTGCTGCCCAAGGGCTCATTCAGATGAGCGTAATACTCGTCCGTGTGCTGTGCGTTTAAATCACTCACAGCACACGGACCCATGCAATTCAATGGGGCCATTCACACAGTTTTTCACGGAGTGTGTGTCCGTTGCGTGAAACTCACTGCATGTCCTATATTGTTGAATTTTCATGCACCTAGTCGCTCATTGAAGTCTATGGGTGTGTAAATCTCCAAAGAAAAAGAAAAGGCAGCGCATCCAAAATAAAGGGATTTATAAACCCACAAATGCAACGTTTCAGCCCAAGCGGCCCTTCTCAAGCATTTTTATCCAGTTCTGTGACCCTCTCCTTTTTGACGTATGGGTGCATTAAAACCACAGACAGCACACGGACGATATCCATGTGCTGTCCGTGTTTCATGCATCAAATTCATTGAAAAGCAGAGAAATAAATGTAAAAAAAAAATTAAGTGCTTGCGCGGAGCTGAAAAACGCATGCCACCTGCAAAGCACACTGATGCCACTACTCAACACACACGGACAAGAAATGTAGAAAAAAACGCTCGTTTTTTACGCACGCAAATTGGACACGCTCGCCTGAATGTAGCCTAAAGCAAGGGATTCAGCCTCTTAACCTCAGCATAATAACTGTTGGATGGACAATCATTAATTGCCCTCTGTTCTCCTTTCCTGCCAGTCCTATTAGCTACTGCCGCATAGTGAAAGTCCAATCCTGTATAACAGGTGCTATACCCTCACCAGTGCACTGAAGGGAAGTACTTATCATACCCGGCACCTACAACTAAAAAACGGCAACTCTCACACTCAATTGTGCCCTAGCTAGCCGCCTAATCTGCCTTCCCCTCGTCCCAGCCCTGGAGACAAGCCAAATGACAGCTGTTTTTGCTGGGTGCCATAAATATTTTTTCAGCACGCCTGCTTCATGCACAACAAAATACTCAGTCAAACTTGAGTATCATGCAATACAGAAAGCAGAGCTGCAGAATGCATGGTAATTGTACCTAGCTAATACTAGTACTTCTTGCCTACTGTTTGCACTGAACCAACCAAAGAAGTTCTCAGAAATGGAGGACTACCTGTAAAGCTTCGTTCACATCTGTGTCGGGGCTCTGTTCGTAGCTTCCATCTGAGCTTTCCTCCAGGGGAACCCGTGAACGGAATCCAAACTGTAACGAACCATAGGTTTCTTTTTGCATTACCATTGATTTCAATGGTGACGGATCCGGTGCAAATGGTTTCCATTTGTCACCATTGTGTTAGGGTTCCGTCGTTTCGACGGAATCAATACCATAGTCCACTGCGCTATTCATTCCGTCAAAACAAAATATAAAAATACGTGACAAACGGAAACCATTTGCATCGGAACTGTCACCATTGAAATCAATGGTGATGCAAATGGAAACCTATGGTTTCCGTTTGTTTCCGTTTGTTTCCGTTTGGATTCCATTCATGGGTTACCTGATGGAAAGCTCAGATGGAACCCCTGAACGGAGCCCTGATGCAGATGTGAACGAAGCCTTAGAGTTGGAACAAGGAGGTTTAAAGTTCCAGACCCAAAGCAAAAACTGAGCTATCATTGATGTAAGATAGAAGGGAACTTCTTAAAGGGCTTTTTCCATCATTGTCTGTTATGACATATCATTAGGATATGCGATTACATTCTGATCGGTGAGAGTCCCAACTCTGTGACCCCCAGTGTTCCTGGTTTCTGGAGAGGCAAACAAAACTAGACCTACAATGAAGTGAGCTTCCAATAGTCCAGCTCTTAATTTAGGTCTTGTAAGGTTCCAAACTAGCAAATTCTCACTGCTATTTCCAGCTTTCCACATCTGATCACAGGAATTCTGCCATGAGTCATCTCTGGCCAGAACCAATGTTGAAGGGCTTTATTTCTTTTTGGAATTTTGTTTATATTTTTCACCCAACCAAGAATGTGAATGAAAACCTCGTTCTTCCTGCCTTCCAGAACTGAGTTTATTGTCTGAACAAGCTGATTATCTTCTTACTTTACCCTCTTCATTACACAGTAAAATCCGCTCCATTACTCATTTTATTTTTATTGCAAATTACATTACTGGTAGATTGGCATTATAAAAATAATCACTAAGAGAATCACTTGACATAAACCCATAGCCGCTGTAAGTTTTAAAGGGGATTCTCATTTTATCTAAAAGCCATTATTCGGAGCACAAATACTGAACATAAACATTAAAAAAATCCACAATTTGAATCTCTACATTAAATAGGATTCCAAATCATTGTATTTTAAATCTTTATATTGCGTTAGCAATTACACGCACTAGTCTCAGGTTAGTTAAGCTAATCAAAATAATAATTATCCTAATAATATGTACCACCTTTTCATAGTACCTCATCGTTAATGGCTCATTCAGTTCCTTGTCCGTGTGCTGTGCATTGAAATAAATCACATGATTCATGTAATCCCAAAGTCATTCAATGATGTTGAAGTCTGGGCCCTTTGGTGGTCCATCTATTGTTTTTAGGACATCAGCAACTTTCATATTGCATGATGTATTACATTTTGTTTGCACTTATCAGCATTCATGATCAGGGGTGTAACTACTGCCGTAGACTCAAGGGGGCCTGTTTCTGGGCCATTATCTATTGGATTCGACCCACCTTGTGTCCTGGCACTGGCTGGCTTTGGGACCTTGTGTGTAGAAGCACCCGTAAGAAAATTTGGGATCTGTTTTATGAATTTATTTTGGGTTCTCAAATAATTTTGGGGTCGGGTGCTTGAATTTATTTAGGGGTCCAGATTAGTTTTGGGGTCTAGTCTGGGGTATGATTTTAATTTGGGCTCCTGTCTGGGGTCTGAGTTTATTCCTAGGTATGGATTCATTTTGGGGTCTAGTTTATGATCGGAATTTATTTCGGGGTCTGAAAATGTTAGTGTCTGGCCCTGGAATCTGAATTTAATTTGGGGTTTGTCTGCATAGGACATCAGGCACATAAGACAACATATATCTCTGGTGGCACATATGGCAGCACAGAGTATCACTGGGGGCACATGTGTGGCACAGTATTTTTCTGGTACACCGTAGTGTAATGATGTTCCAATGTCAGGCCCTGCTGGGAGTTTTACTTTTTTACCATGCTGCCTCAAACAAGTGTGCCCTCAACCTAACTTTTAAATGGAGCTGGTAAATGTTCTGGGGAGGGGGCATTCAAACGTTTGCTATGGGACCCAGTCATTTTTAGTTAGGACCTTGTTCATGATGCCTTCAATAAAAAACAAATCCCAGACTTCAGAGGTTGTTATCCATCCTAAACTTGCACTGCCACCAGGCTTAACTGACGGTTGTAGATGTGGTTGATAGTCTTTAACCATTTCAATGGTGCACATACGGTACTGCCTACTGTTACTTCCAAAGATCTCACATTCAGACTCATCAATTTATAAATCCTTCCTTCACATCTCAGATGTCCAATTTTGATGTCCTAGTGCAAATTTTCTTCTTTCGTTGTCTATTTCTTTTTTCCAGTAAAAGTTTCTTGACTGCTACACGTCCTGTCACAACTATATCATTAAGGTTGTCTTTTTTTCACTGGAAGGATGGACTGATACAAATATCCTTATTATGGAATTCTGAGTCAATAGATGGAGATTCCAAGTACAGGACATCACTCTGTTAGCCAAAGCACAGAGAGGCTACAAAGAGCACCTATCGCTCTGGAGGACTCAAAATATTTATTTATCTATCCATTCATTGCACAAACAGCCCATTGACGTCAACAGAAATTGTGTAATGCTTTATTTGCCCTGCAGTGGCGCTGTAGGGAAATTAAATACTTGCTACCGGGTTCTACGGATTGAAGGTGATCGCTTGAGGTTTCAGCCGCAAGACATTGTGGGATCCGCTTATTGTTAGGGGGACCCTTTTTAAGAAAAGGGATTGTCCAAAGTGGACAACCCTTTTGAGTAAAAAAAAGTAAAAAAACAACAGCACCGGATAAAATAGCAAAATAGTGTGCACACCTTACAGGACTCGATCCAAAAGTCCCTTGCTATAAATCACAGGGACACAAGGCAGCGCATCCAAAATAAAGGAACTTTTAGGGTATGTGCACACGATGAGAGGCTTTTACGTCTGAAAGGACAGACTGTTTTCAGGAGAAAACAGCTGCCTCGTTTCAGACGTAAAAGCTCCTCCTCGCATTCTGCGAGGCGTCTGTGACCCTCGTAAATCTTGAGCTGCTCTTCATTGACTTCAATGAAGAACGGCTCAAATTACGTTGCAAAGAAGTGTCCAGCACTTCTTTGACGAAGCAGTCAATTTACGCGTCGTGGTTTGACAGCTGTCAAACGACGACGCGTAAATTACAGGTCGTCTGCACAGTACGTCGGCAAACCCATTCAAATGAATGGCAGATGTTTGCTGACGTATTGTAGCCCTATTTTCAGACGTAAAACGAGGCATAATACGCCTCGTTTACGTCTGAAAATAGGTCGTGTGAACCCAGCCTTATTCACCTATGCAAAGTTCAGCATCACAGAGCCTTTCTCAAGCCTTTAGAGAGGCTCTGTGGAGCTGAAACGTTGCATGGGTGAATAAAGGTTCCTTCATTGTGAACCCTTTTGAGTAGTCACTTTAACAATGAAATTTGTGATTAGCTACAGTTTTGCAATACATTATTAAAGTTTAGTGTATTTAGCTCTACTGTCTTCAGACGCTTAGACTCTTATGAGCACTTCTCTTCAGACAGATGACATTGGAATTGCCATCTCATTGTTTGTTCTGCCTACAGCAGAAAATCATTTTTAAAAGGTCAAGGGCAGGTTTCTGAAAATATTTTGCCTGTGCACCATGGACTTTCTAAATTCAAGTCTCATTTTCTTTTCATACGGTTCCAGGAAGAAATCTGCAGTGCAGGACTGAAACACCGATCCGCACACACGTACGCTCAAGCACAATTTACTGCATTACCCTGTATTACTATTCAAGCCACAGAGGCTGTCTAGCTGCTAAATAGGTATTCGCTTTACATATACATACATTGTATATGGTATCTGGACTACGGGATTTAAAGAGTACCTGTGAGCAGTGCAATTACTAGATTTTTTTGGCTTTGTTTATAGTGCATATATGTTGAGCATGTTATATTCCTGCCAGGCACACAGCTGTTGGCTCTGCAGAGAGCTCCAGGAAAGTGCTGCCCAGGATTAAGCATATTTATACACAGTCGAATCACATTATTATGACGAACTCCTACTTTCGATATCAGCAGCGCGTAGCCCATGAAGGCAGTGATGTGTCATGGGCTGGCTCGGTGGGTATACAAGGTGTGGGATAGGCTGTCTGAACACATATCACTTGTTGTTGCCATGGGTAATGCCAAGGGAATGTTTGGAAATATTGTCAGGTCATGTATTACTGCATGGTGGCGCTTCAAGGAGTGAAAACTACCTGACAGTTTCCCATTAAATATACAATGAATTGAAAACAATTCCATCTGCCCTGCAATTTTGTTATTATGAATATATCCTATATAATTGCTGCACCAGAACAAACCAAGCTCATACATATATACAGTACAAGAACCAAGCTCAATACATATATACATCATCAGAACAAAGCTCAGTACTTAAATACAACACCAGAAAAAAGCTCAATACATATATACAACACCAGAACCAAGCTCAGTACATAAATACAGCACCAGAACCAAGCTCCGTACATATATACAGCACCAGAACAAAGCTCAGTACACATATACAGCACCAGAACAAAGCTCAGTACATAAATACAGTAGTAGAATCAAGCTCCTAACATAAATACAACACCAGAACCAAGATCAGTACATAAATACACTAGAACCAAGCTCAGTACATATAAGCAACACCAGAACCAAGCTCAGTACATAAATAGAGCACCAGTACAAATCAAGCGCAATTTAGTGCAACCCGTGCCATATATATATGCTTGTATGGTGTAAAACTACAGCTCCCAACATGGCCTGGGCAATGGTAAAGATATACTGGGAGTTGCATTTCACAAAAAAACCATACCACCCATCATCTTGCTGTAGATCATACAGTGACTACAGTGCTGATTAGAGGCAGAATAAACATTTACATTAAATGATTTACAGGTGACGTCTTCTCAGATTCTAGTTGTTATTTTTTTATTTTCTTCTCCCAGTCCAGACCTCTATGATGACTTCTCCCGGCCACGGCCCATTTCTGCAAATTGCCATTTCAGATGTCTTCAGTTTCACACTTTTCAAAATTTCTGCACCTATAAACAAAGATAAAATTCTCATGGTGCCACACACTAGACCTCTATTATAATAGCGCCATACATTGTGCCCCTGATTATAATAGCACGATACACTGTGTCCCACACACAGTGCCCCCTGTAGATAGTGCTCCTTGTAGAGAGTGCCCCACATAGAGTCCCCTGTAGACAGTGCTCCACATAAAGCTCCTGCAGACAATGCCCCACATATATAGAGCTCCCTATAGAGCCTCCTGTATATACTGCCCCCCATAGAGCTCTATGTAGATAGTGCCCCCCATGGAGCCCCTGTATATAGTGCCATACATAGATTCCCCTGTGGATAGTAATCCATGTAGATAGTTCCCCACACACAGCCCCCTACAGATAGTGCCCGACAAATAGCTGCCACTGTAGAAAGTGCCCCACATATAGCCCCCCTGTAGACAGTTCTCTACATATAGATCCCCTGTAGATAGTGCCCCACATATAGCCCCCTGTAGATACTGCCCCACATATAGCCCCCCTGCAGATTGTGCCCCACATATAGCCCCCCCTGTAGATAGTGCCCTCCCCGTAGATAATGCCATTTACACTTATAAGAGAAAAAAACAACTTTACATACTCACCTGATCCCATTCCTATGCCGTCCTCTTGCATTTCAGGCTTGCTCTCTTCTGAGCAGGTCTGCTGAGGCTGAACGACACAAGCGGTGCGATGACGTCATCGTGCCATTCGCATCGTTAAAAGGCGCTGAGCGGCAGGGCAAGTCATTCTGTCCTGCCAATCAGTGCCTTTCAACCATGCAAGTGGTGCGATGATGAAATTGCGCCACTTATGTCAATGAAAGGCGCTGATTGGCAGGGTGCCTTGCCATGCGCCATTCAAAGATGCAAGCAACGCAATGACGTCATCTCGCCACTTGTGGCTTTGACAGGGGCTGAATAGCAGGACACGTAACATGCTCTGCCATTCAACGCTTATGCATGTAATTGTATCTGAGCTCTATAGACAGAGATACAATTATAGTGCAGAAGGAGGTGGGGGCGGCTGGTTTCAGTGA
The DNA here is from genome assembly GCF_050947455.1 of Rhinoderma darwinii. Taxonomy (NCBI): domain Eukaryota; kingdom Metazoa; phylum Chordata; class Amphibia; order Anura; family Rhinodermatidae; genus Rhinoderma; species Rhinoderma darwinii. Next base: position 30,516,312 of record NC_134692.1, read on the forward strand.
CATCGCCGCCTACTCAGAGAGACAGCAGGCCACCGCCTGAGGCAAGAAACTCATCTTGCCTCATGGACGGTGCGGCCCTGGTCACACGGCTAGAAATGACCAACAGTGGTTGGAAGAGCACGACCAGGTCTTCCAAGTACTTCCCTGGGCCCCTAATTCACCAGACTTGTACCCAATTGAGTATCTGTGGGACCCCCTCGATCATCTTGTTCGCTCTATGGATTCTCCCCCACGCACCCTCCAGCAAATGTGGGATGCTCTGCAGTCAGCATGGCACCAGATACCTGAGACAACCTACTAGCACCTTATTGGGTCACTACCGGCCTGTCTAGCTGCTGTCCATGCTGCACACGACGGTTACTCAGGATATTAGCTGGTGGTCATATTTATATCGCCAAGTAGTTTGTACAGCCCTAGGAAGAAGTCTATTTACACTTCCAGAGTGTATGCGGTACTGAGAGTGTGTCGTCGCCCATGTCTGCAAGTGTGATCAGAGACTGTGACTGGCAAGTTACGTGCCCAGCGGAGATTGCAACTGCCAAGCTAAGTGGCCATAAGAGACTATAATCACCATGCTGTGTGCCACCATTTGTAGCCGGTAAACTTTGTAAACACAAGAGACTGTAACCACTACTCTAAGTACCACTATTTGTAGCCACTATGTATTTTACTTTAACTAGAGTAAAGTCCCGTTAGATTGATCTGAGCAGTCTAGGGCACACACACATCAAACACTGGTCATGGAAAGTTGCAGCAAAGAGTCACTCTCCTGGACCATTGTAATGCTGACACATTGCACCGCACTCTGGAACGACTGTCCCCAGCCTGATATTGCTGCTAAACACCACAAAAGGCAATATTTTTTTATCCCTCTGTTCAAAGATAAAATAGAATTTGACATTAGAGTCCTTTTATGTGTTTAATAATAGACTATGATTGGAGATAGGTGAGAACTGTTGTTATCAATGCTAAGTCTAATTTTTTTTTATAAGCCTCGGACACTCCATGTACATTTAGCGCTGTTTTGTTAGCTGTTATTCATTCTTGCAATCAATATATATTTTTATTACTGTTACTAAGGATTCAGCCGGATACTATACAGAGTCTATAAGTAATTTAGCAGAGATCAAACAGTGGCCGTATGGTTATTGCGAGACGTTAAGGCTTTAATCATGAGATGCCATGGGGAGCCCTCTGGCAAAAGAAATGTGAAGTGGTCACAGCAGTTATACGAGAAAGTAATTACTGTGCAATGTCACGGACCTCAAAATGTGGAGAATCGTATTTCGTCTTTAGACTTATCAGGTCTGCTTTACTTCTTAAAGTACCACTTCTTCTGACATGCCAGTGAGAAGCATCAGAAGATAACGAGATCTGGACCACAAATGGAAAGATTTCTGCAATTTTGAGACTCTAACAAGTGGGAGAGATTTATTTCAACTTGCATTTTCTACGCCAGTCTAACACAAAAGTTTGTTGGAGTAAAATGCGCCAAATTTCTTAAAAGGTGCATGACTTTTAAGAAGTTTGGCACATTTTGGTCTGTCTATTGAGCAGGCGCAGATTTGCACTAAAACTTGTTCCATTTTCTAGAGTAAGAATTTTTAAATCTTGAGGCTGCATAGGCAGGCAGCACGCTCATATCCGACTGCTGCTCAATGTGAGTGTCTCTGGCTCTATGCTGCATTGCCCATTGTAATATCCTGCCGCTGCCAATCTTGTCCTAGTTATGACGTTGCTGACGTTCCTATGGCTGGCAATTGAGGAGTATGCAGTCCATTTATCTGACTGCACACGTCTAATGATGCAAAATTACCGGCACTTGCTTTTGAAAGTATTTTTTTTTTACTGCCACCAGCCTCCACATGTGAACATCGGCGGGGCTGGTGGTTTACCGGCCTGGTGGCAACCCCAGCTATACTTTCAAAGAGAACACTTATGGCAACTGGTTACTTATTAACTCTTTGAACCTGAAAATAAATATTAAACAAAATGGTGCATGCCGCATGAAAAATTTGGCGCTAGAGTCTTTTCTTTTCCTTACACTAACTCATAAAGTACCTAGCATATTGTTCCAGCAATTGATTGAGACAAAAAGTGTATGGTAATAAGTTGGTTTATTTTGAATAAAAGCAGTAACCTGATTGTGAAATTGCTCCACTTTTCCCTGCCACCTTTTTATGATTTCGCCCAGTGTGTAATAACTTGCCTCCAAGGAATGAGTGCAGCTGCTGTACTGATTTTATAACAGTAGGCATCTTTCCCATGACAGCTCTGGAAAGCCGGGGTATACTGTAGATTTACACATATATTCTGTGTGATCACTCATGTTACTATTTATTAACCTTGACAGAGCACCAGTATATTACACATTTCACACAAACAAGTAAAATAACATATGTTTGACGCAGATAGAGGCAAAAGAGGCTTAATGTAAAGCAGGTGACATATGCAATATGTACCACTTTTTTTACATCTATTTTGATTTCACAATGTATGTATGACATTTACTGTGAGGGTATGTGCACACAATAGCAGGCATTTACGTGTGAAAAGACAGACTGTTTTCAAGAGAAAACAGCTGCCTCGTTTCACACGTAAATGCTCCTCCTCGTATTATGCGAGGCGTCTGTGACGCTCGTAAATCTTGAGCTGCTCTTCATTGAGTTCAATGAAGAACGGCTCAAATTACGTTGCAAAGAAGTGCCCTGCACTTCTTTGCCGAGGCAGTCAATTTACGCGTCGTCGTTTGACAGCTGTCAAACGACGACGCGTAAATTACAGGTCTCTGCACAGTACGTCGGCAAACCCATTCAAATGAATGGGCAGATGTTTGCCGACGTATTGTAGCCCTATTTTCAGGCATAAATCGAGGCATAATACGCCTCGTTGACGCCTGAAAATAGGTCGTGTGAACCCAGCCTGACATGCTGTAGGTTACAAATGTGTATTTAGATATTTTTTTTATTATGAGCTAATCTGTCTATGTGAATGACTGCCATCTAGTGGTCATACTTGTTATAACTGTACAATTATAAAATCCCACCCAATGGATCTAGATGGTCTCCTGGCCTAGATGAGTCTTCTGTTCCTTCTTTATGCTATGTAGGGGAAAGGATGGATAGCAACTTTATGTAGATAGTGTGCTCATGTTATTTTATTCCCCAAGAAAAAATAATTCTGGGGCATTTTTCCTTAGAACTTTGTGTTGTGCCATTCCTCTGCTATTCTTCTGAGAAATATATGAATAAATTGACTACTGGGTGTAACCATTTGGGGGTGTGTCCCTACACAGACTGACAATGTCCAATCAGGGCTGACAGAGTGAGACTTTAACATGAGGAATGGTAACACCCAGTTGTCAATTTATTCATAAATTTGTAAGAGGAATAACAGAGGAATGGCACAACTCAGAGTTCTAGGAAAATATGTTCCAGAATTGTTATATTATGTAAGGAAAGGTTACAGATCTTCTTTAAAAATAACATTTTGTATTCAGCCATCATTTACCAGCCCCTTTATTTGACTATTTGTAGGCGCTGCTATGATCGGATGTTCATGTAACACTTTAATTTTGACTTTGTGTTTCAGGATACTAAACACTACTCTGTTTGAAAGCTGGGAAATTGTGGGCCCTTATCCCTCCTGGTGGGTCTTTAATCTCCTCCTGTTACTGCTTCAATCTCTGCATCTATTCTGGTCTTACCTAATAGTCAAGATTGCTTGTAAAGCCGTCTCAAAAGGCAAGGTGAGAATTATGTTTCACATTTCCATTACTCCCGACCTGCTGAGAGACCTGCGTATACCGTATCCTGCTGCTATTTAATTTCATGCAATTATATTTGAGAATTTTTCGGATGAAAGTTACAAGTATAATGTGGCTGGGAATAGAATGTATGATTATTATAGTCATTGGCGTTATTATGGGAGGAGGTGGCTGGTGATTTTCTCTTAACAATGTCACCCCCCCCCCCCCCCGTTTTTTGTATAAGGGAATGGAATAGATGCAAAATTGCAATTGAATGAATGAATTATATGGATATAGTTTGATCAATGCCACCAGAACTGGTTGGAAATTGAACCAGGGCAGGCATTGGAATTATTGCAGTGGGGAATATGTGTCTGACAATGGAATCGCTAAACTGCACATAGTACAGCAGAGCTAGTGCAGTGTGTACAGGGGCGTACAGAGGAACTGTGTGCATAGAAAATGGGAAAAGAGTGGGGTGCCTCTTACTTATGAGCCCCATAATAGCTGCATAGGCTGCCTCTATCATAAGTACGTCCTTGAGTTTGCTGCTGGTAATTGGATAGGTGCAGTGTTGGCTGGCGATGGACTGTTTGGGTGGCAAGAGATTAAGACAGTGACTGGTACTACAACGAGGGCTGTATGTGACTGGAACTAATACTACTATATTGAATTATTGGCTATGTTTGACTGTAATGTTAGTCATCTGAATTCCTAAACTACAATATAATAAATGTCATGCATGGTTGGCAGTGTGGCTGGCATTGCTGTTATTACAGTATCTGGCTGACACTTCCAATAGTACTTTTAAAGGGTCTTTCTGGGACTAAAACAATGATGTTCTATCCTGAGACCCCATTTAATAACCAGAAAGAACAGTTATGTAGTTATGAACTTAGATGTGATCGATTGCAGGTGGATCCTGTATGTCAGAGACACGCAGGATCCGCCGACACTGAACCCGTCAGGTCTGAGGGACTGATGGATTCAGTGAATAGTGCTATAGACAGCTGATCTGTGTAGAGAATACAGAGCAGCTGTATCTTAAAAAGTAAAAAAAAAAAAAATTAAAAACTATTTGTAAAGTTGCACCAATCACACTGATACACCTTTTTATTTTTTTTAAAAATTTCCTTTCAAAGGTGTACATAGCCTTTAACATAGCAAAAGCCATTGATAAAGTTGAGTTAAAAGTTCTTGCCACAGTTTATTTAACGCTTTATGTGTCAAGTTAAAGATTGCTACTTCTGTACAAGGGCAATTTGATTTTTGTGCAACAGACCTTCTGCAGCTATGGAGTACTTCAGCTTGGAGAAGCAGTAATTCTGTAAGGGTATGTTCACACGCCAACGTTCATTACGCCTGAAATTATGGAGCTGTTTTCAGGCGAAAACAGCTCCTGAATTTCAGACGTAATTGCTCGTACTCGCGTTTTTCGCTGCGTTTTTTTCGGACGTAATTTGTTGCTGTTCTTCATTGGAGTCAATGAAAAATGGCTCCAATTATGTCCCAAGAAGTGTCCTGCACTTCTTTTGACGAGGCTGTAATTTTACGCACCGTCTTTTGACAGCGACGCGTAAAATGACAGGTCGTCGGCACAGTACATCGGCAAACACATTGAAAGTAATGGGCAGATGTTTGTCGGCGTAATGGAGCCGTTTTTTCAGACGTAATTCGGGGCGTAAAACACCCGAATTACGTCTGAAACTTGGTTGTGTGAACATACCCTTAATTGGGCACTATTAGGGGATAACAGATAGTTCAATGTATTAGCCAAAGTCCCTCAAAAATGGTGGAACCATGTACCATGTGCTATTTGTAATGCCACCTGAACACTATATCAATCACGCTGCCAATCAAAGCAGAGTTACACTTTAAAGTACACTTATTTTCTAGGAAACCAGCAGCAAAAATAATTTGGAGCATGTTCCTGATATACTTGATGAGTCCAAACTGCTAAAAATTTTTAGTACAGAGCTCAGCTCCTCTGTTCCCTCATAAATATACTTTTAGAAATGTCAGCTGCCTGTTACCACCACTAGGGGGCCAATCTGTATTCAGCTTCAATTTAGGTCACTAGGAACAGTATCGGGTTGTATACAGAGCGCCCCCTAGTGGTGGCGACAGCCAGCTCAGATTTATGTATATAGGCAACAGAGAAACACAGCCTTATAAAAGTATATTAGAAAAACACTTTGAATACTGGTTTCATAAAACTCCTGTTTATAGTTGTGTTTGTTTCCTGAAAATATATGGTAAAATAATCAAATGTTGCCTTATTTTTATTCATAAATCTTAATCTTTTTCATTTATGTAATAAAAGGATCAGTTATTTTGTGCAGTTGTTGATATTGAGATTCTCCATTCTCAAACACCACATTAAGAGGCAGGTTTATTGCCGTGTGGCTGATTCTTGTGTTACTCTTGAGAATTGCTATTTCCATATATAAATATACGTTCTCTTGACTTCACAATTATGTTCTTTTTCCTTTGCTGTCATTGAAGACTGGGAAATGGAATCCTTTGCATGTAAGTTTTTACTAGCAATTTGTTTTCTAAGAAATGTATTTTCAGTGCAGATGATACTGACCATTCTGGTTTAAAAGCACCTTTAAAGGGGTTCTCCCATAATCAATATTTATCACCCATCCACAAGATAGGTGATAAATATCTGATCGGTGGGGGTCTGACCACTGAGACCCCCACCGATCACGAGAACGGGCTTACCTTGTCATTCCTGGTAGCCCCATAAGAATGGAGCAGTAGCGCGAATACTCGACCATCGCTCCATTCATTTATATGGGGCTGTCGAAGATAGTGCTCAGCAGCCCCATTGGAAATCAATGGAGCGGTGTCCAAGCATGAGCACTACCGCTCTATTCTTATGGCGCTCCCAAGAACGGCAAGGTAAGCCCATTCTTGTGATAGGTGGGGGTCCCAGCGGTCTCAGCCCGACTGATCAGATATTTATCACCTATCCTGTGGATTGGTGATAAATATTGATTATGGGAAGACCCCTTTAATGAAATGACGGCACAGGTTTTGCTTTTTTTCTCAATCTAGATTGCAAAATAGACGATGAAATACAACATTGATATACAACATACTGATGCCTAAAAAGCATTGAATGGGTTAACTAGTGTTGTTTGACTACCCTTAAAATTAGGGGACCCACCTACTAGCACATTTACTGAGTATAAAAAATAGATGGCGTGGTTGCCCATTCATTTCAATGAATACCCTGGTATACTTTGTTAAAAATGAATTGTAAGAGTGGCATACTCAGAGACAGCCGAGTATAGCCTTAGTCAGACCGTGTAGGCCATTCCAAACACATCAATAGTTCAACACATAAAGAGGCAAGATTAACTAAGGAACCACATACTCATCTTCCATTAAAGCCCCTCATCCGAGGCGGGCTTGGAGTAGATCACATATGGCGAGCCCGTCTCGGATGAGGTGCTTCAATGACGGATGAGTGTCCTTCCTACCTAATTTTGCCTCCTTATGTGCAGAACTATTGATCTGTTTGGAAGGACCTACACGGTCTGCCTAATGCTGGATGTCAGTGTTTGGGCCTGGCATTGCTGGTCAGACAACTGCCCATGGGCCTACTGCCGCACATTGCCTGTCACTGGCCTTGTTTCTGCGATTGTTCTCATAACCAGCTATTCATCTCTATTATATACTCTGTGGGATGATAAAGTGTATGCAGCTTCTTATGTGTGGGGATTCACCATTTTGTTGTCATCTCAGCCAGCCGACAGGATTTATTTATCCGGTGCCACTCGGATGCCGTCAAAAAAGGCCCGAGTGGCACAACGGTCATGTGCATGTGGCATTACTCCTATTTAGGTTGTTATATTTCTACCCAGCCGGGTTTGTGACACAGGATCCCCTATGATCTGATATTTCTATATATATCTGTATATTGTTGTTAATAAATATTTAGCGATTTTTATAACCCCTGAGACGAGTGCCTATTTTTCCCAGGATTCCCCTTGTTTCTAGTTTCATCCTTGCAAATATTGGACCCTGTTTACATTACACTATTTATTTTCTCACTACTTGATGGCAAACAGACAGATAAACCACCCAGCGCATCTATCATGCTTTCCTGCTCTATTTTGGAAACTGGTAAAAATATCAAAACCACTAGTGACTACTAACTACGAAGGGTGGTAATGGGTTTGTACAGAAATTAAAAAAAATAGGCTGCTTTCTTCTAGAAACAGCGCCACGCCTGTCCATGTGTTGTGTGTGGTATTGCAGCTCAGCTCCATTGAAGTGTGTGGCTGAGCTGCAATACCTCATACAGCCTGTGGACATTTGTGGCACTGTTTATAGAAGAAAGCTGTCATATTTTGGTAATACTGCACAACCGCTTTAACAGAGAACAATGGTGGATCTTATAGAATTAAATCCTGTATACTCTGAGATTTTCACTATTGGTCTTGATGGAAGTGGGAAGACATCATTGGTGCACCAAATGCTCTTTTGGTGATTGACGTTTAAAGGGGAGGTCCAGGATTAGGAAAACATTGCTGCTTTTTTGCAAAAACCGCCATACTTCTAAAAACATTGCAATGAAGCTGAGCTGCAATACCAGACTCAGACCATGGACAGGTGTGGTGCTGTTTTTGAAAGAAAGCAGCCATGTTTTTCTAATCTTGTATAACCCCTTTAAGTAATCATGTAGTGATGTTATTTTATATCCCTAAAAATAGTATTGAATTTTAGGTTTACATTTTTTAATTTTCTTTAAATTATTTGTAGGTGTCAAAGGATGACAGAAGTGATATTGAATCCAGCTCAGATGAAGAAGATTCAGTACCACGCACACAAAAATCACATCACGCCGGTACCAATGGAGTCAACAGTTCAAATGGAATAAATGGCTACCTGACCGGTGCCGCACCGGCCGATGAACATTAAAAAAACAATTCTCCAATCGAACAATAAAGCGTTTGCTACTATACACATCTAGCAACTCGTGAATGAAGTTTCTCCATGTATCTCTGCATCAGAAACCAATGTAGGAATATCCGAGCATCCAATCTGTGCACTACCATTATTAGTCATGACTTGAGGAAGGAGTAACCGACCTGTGTGGGCATTCTTTGGGATTGAACACTTGCTGCAGATGAATCAATATTTCCATCAATCTGAACGCTATTTATTATTTATATTTCATTCAGAATTTTGTCTACTTTGGGCAATTCTCTTCACAGGTTTCTCTGTAATAAGCCGATGGCTGAGGTCTCACTGCCGGGACCCCTTTCAAAGAGTTGTAATAACTGAGACAAAAGTAAAGGGGGTTTTACACTGGACAATTCATAGAACGCTCGTTGCCGATAATTGCTCTGTGTAAACAGGGCAGCGATCAGCACATGAACGAGAAAACGCTCCCTCATCTGCTGGTCGCATAGTTTAAAAAAGTTAAATATTATTGTTGTCGGCAGCGCATCTCCCGCTGTCGACGCGCTGCTGACATGATAATAATGTATGGGGACGAGCGATCAGAGTAACGACCACTCGTCCCCATCCATAGCTCTGCATGACAGGAGCAAGCGAGCGCCGATCAACGATGTCTCGTTGATCGGCGCTCGCTACACTGGCCGAGTGTCGGCCGGTGTAAAAGGCCCTTTAGTCCCATAAGTCTGGTAGTCAATACGTCTATAAAATTGCTGCGCTGTTTCAGGGTATGTTCACATAGGGCAGATATTTTGCAAATTTTTTGTGCAGATTTTCTGTGCAGGAAATCCACAGTGTCTATAATATCAGTAAAGAGTGGAACAAATCTCATCCGCATGCTGCAGGAAAAAAATCCACTCAAAATACGTGCAGAAATTGACCTTCGGTGTGGATTTTATATCCTCAGCATGTCAATTTATGTTGCTGGGTAACCACAGATTGCTGTGAATTTTTGCCATTGCCCCCGGGCTGGTCTCTTTGCTGCTGGCCTCCTGTGATGATGTTTTGTCATACGTGACTGCTGAATCAAATCACATTTCCCTTAATTTCTGAGTTGGATTTTGTGTGGAATTTTCCACAGCGTATACTCCCTGTGTGAACACACCCAAGCTTTTTGGATCTTTTTCAATTCATGCCTATGAAAGTTCTTCTTGCCTGACCACTAAAAAAATGTTACGTTGGCTCCTAGAGTGTTGTAGCTCGATCCTAAAGTTTCCAGTATTTTGTCACTGCTAGAAAAACGAGGCATTCGACTGTCTGTGTACATTGAAAGCAGTGGCCATCCATTTATTTCAATACAAAAGGGTGAGATCTGCGTCAAAACCGCAACAAAATCTGTGACGTGTGAACTCAGCCTAAGGGCGTGCCCAGACGTGGCGGAGTTCTTCCGCCACTGTCCGCATCAATGCCGCACATAATCTGCGTTGCATATTCTGTTGCGGCTTTGCCTAAAATGGGCATTAAATTGATGCGGACTAGGCGTTGCGTATTGAGGGGAAGAGGGCTTCCCTTCTCTCTATCAGTGCAGGATAGAGAGAAGGGACAGCCCTTTCCCTAGTAAAAGTAAAAGAAATTCATACTTACCGGCCGTTGTCTTGGTGACGCGTCCCTCTTTCGCCATCCAGCCCGACCTCCCTGGATTACGCGGCAGTCCAAGTGACCGCTGCAGCCTGTGATTGACCTGTGATTGGCTGCAGCTGTCACTTGGACTGAAACGTTATCCTGGGAGGCCGGACTGGAGGAAGAAGCAGGGAGTTCTCGGTAAGTATGAACTTCTATTTTTTTTTTACAGGTTGCTGTATATTGGGATCGGTAGTCACTGTCCAGGGGGCAGAAACAGTTACTGACGATCGCTTAACTCTTTCAGAACCCTGGACAGTGACTATTTACTGACGTCGCCTAGCAACGCTCCCGTCATTACGGGAGCCCCATTGACTTCCTCAGTCTGGCTGTAGACCTAGAAATACATAGGTCCAGCCAGAATGAAGAAATGTCATGTTAGTAAAACCAATACGCTCCGCAGCACACATAACATCTGCATAACATCTGCGGACTTCATTGCGGAATTTTGACTCTCCATTGAAGTCAATGGAGAAATTCTGCAATGAGTCCGCAACAAGTCCGCTACACGTCCGCAACAACCATTGTATGCTGAGGACACCAAATTCCGCACCGCAGTCTATGCTACGCAGCGGAATTGTCCGCAACGTGTAAACGAACCGAACCACAAAGCTGTAGAAGGCAATGGAGAAACGTGAACGCAGCGGAATTCCAGAGCAAATCCACCACGTCTGGTCATGCCCTAATGGTCCTTTCCAGAGTTGTGCTTTATGGAGCACTCCTATGGGACTAAATGATGGGGGTTATGATCCAGGGATACTCTTGGATCAGGTCAGAATACCCTAATGAAGCATATTAAGAGGTGTTGTCTAAACTGAGCGAAAAGTTCTATAGTGTTAATTTTTTATTCTACTGTGAGATCAAGCTTTGTATTACTCTTGAGACACATACTTTTCATGTTCATTGGTTTGATTTTCAGTATCAGTGTAGTAAAACTTGACATTTTGTGGTAAATTATAGCTATTTTAATTCAGTTTGCATAAATCATGTACACAAAATGATGGTGGAAGACATTAAGGGAGTCGTATATAGTTTAGAAAGGTTCTATGGAGTTAAAGGCTATGTACACCTTTGAAAACTTATTTATTATTTTTTTTGGGGAAAAATGTCTAAGGGCACATTCAGACGTGGTGGAATTGTTGTTGAATTCTGCAGCAGCTGTTTTTTACATTTCTTTCTATATATTTTTAGGAAACTTAGTTCAGACGTTGCAGAAAATAACTGTGTGGAAATTAGGCTGCGGTGCAGAATTTCCCCTCCGCAGCATTATCATTATGTTGTGGAGAAGAAGCAGAATTTCACTGCAGATTTCAGCCTTTGCAATGCAAAAACTGAAATCTGTGGCAAGTCCGCTGTGATATCTGCAAATTCTGAATTACCTGTCAAATATGCAAATGTTGGTGCAGATTTATTGCGTAATTGCCCCAAATCTGCACAAACATTTGCAGCGGAAAAATTCCGCCACATCTGAACATGGCCTAACAGTGTTTTTGGTGCCACTTTGTAAATACATTTTATTAAAAATTATTTGTACTTTTTGAGATACAGCTGCTTTGTATCCAGTATACAGAGCAGCTGTATCTAGCGCTGAATCATGTAGCTGTCAAGTCAGTG